>NC_042985.1:13940851-14070851 GCF_901001165.1 Salmo trutta
CCCTGCCGGGTCGGTTTCTGGTAGCCGTTCATCTTCTCCCCTGCAGGGTCGGTTTTCTGGTAGCCATGTTCATTCTCTCCACTGCAGGGTCGGTTTTGGTAGCCATGTCATCTCCCCCTGCAGGCGTTCTGGTAGCCATGTTCATTCTCCCCTGCCGGGTCGGTTCTGGTAGCCATGTTCATTCTCCCCTGCAGGGTCGGGTTTTCTGGTAGCCATGTTCATTCTCTCACTGCAGGGTCGGTTTTCTGTCTGGTAGCCATGTCATCATCTCTCCCCGCAGGGTCGGTTTTTGGTAGCCATGTTCATTCTCTCCCCTGCAGGGTCGGTTTTCTGGTAGCCATGTTCATTCTCTCCCCTGCAGGGTCGGTTTCCTGGTAGCCATGTTCATTCTCTCCCTGCCGGCGGTTTCTGGTAGCATGTTCATTCTCTCCCCTGCAGGGTCGGTTTTCTGGTAGCCATGTTCATTCTCTGCCCTGCCGGGTCGGTTTTCTGGTAGCCATGTTCATTCTCTGCCCTGCAGGGTCGGTTTCCTGGTAGCCATGTTCATTCTCTCCCCTGCAGGATCGGTTTTCTGGTAGCCATGTTCATTCTCTCCCCTGCCGGGTCGGTTTTCTGGTAGCCATGTTCATTCTCTCCACTGCAGGGTCGGTTTTCTGGTAGCCATGTTCATTCTCTCCCCTGCAGGGTCGGTTTTCTGGTAGCCATGTTCATTCTCTCCCCTGCAGGGTCGGTTTTCTGGTAGCCATGTTCATTCTCTCCCCTGCAGGGTCGGTTTCCTGGTAGCCATGTTCATTCTCTCCCCTGCCGGGTCGGTTTTCTGGTAGCATGTTCATTCTCTCCCCTGCAGGGGTCGGTTTTCTGGTAGCCATGTTCATTCTCTGCCCTGCCGGGTCGGTTTTCTGGTAGCCATGTTCATTCTCTGCCCTGCAGGGTCGGTTTCCTGGTAGCCATGTTCATTCTCTCCCCTGCAGGATCGGTTTTCTGGTAGCCATGTTCATTCTCTCCCCTGCCGGGTCGGTTTTCTGGTAGCCATGTTCATTCTCTCCCCTGCCGGGTCGGTTTTCTGGTAGCCATGTTCATTCTCTCCCCTGCCGGGTCGGTGTTCTGGTAGCCATGTTCATTCTCTGCCCTGCAGGGTCGGTTTCCTGGTAGACATGTTCATTCTCTCCACTGCCGGGTCGGTTTGTAAAGCGTAATCATGTGGCTCCGGTGAGCTGCTAAAATAGCATCTAGGAAATTCCTGGAGTGGTTAGGATTGCAACAAGATCGACTGTTTACCGCTACACTGCTCACACACACACGCGTACGCACACACACACATATAGTACAGTGCACATGTAGGCTACTTCCACAGCTTTACATTACAATGAGAGAAAACCAAGACTGACAAAGTGTGGATGTTTCCATGAGCTAGTGGCTCCCTCACAGCAGCTGCTGCAGGACAGTATGTTCCTCTCTCTGTCCTAGTGGGACTGAGCACGCTCTCTGTCCATCCATTACATTACACACAAACACACACTGAAGCTGTTTGTCTGAATGTCATCAGACAGACATTGCCTGTTCAGACACGCTCTGTCTGGTCGCCAGGAGACACAGTGTCTGTTAGGTTACCCTGTCCTTACCTTAGTTCACCGTTTCAGCTGGTAACTTCCTGGTATTTACCGAGAAATGATGTGCCTTTTGGTACTTATATGCTTTCTGGTATTTCAAATAGTTCAACACAATTGATGATGATTGGTTAGAGATTAATTTCAAAGAAACTAAAGCATGTTTAATTATTATATAATAACCACTTTCTCCTGATATGACCAAGTTTTGTTTTCAGAAGTTGCAACTTTAATTAAATTGCAGTTTGAGGTGAATGTAATGGCATAATTGATACAATGGTGTGAATGTGGCAGAATGCACCTGGAACAGAGACAGAGTTATGATTGTGTGTGTTTGTGCCCACCTGGGTTATTGTATTGTGGTGTCGTGGGGAGTGTATGAGGGGAGTTATGTTATTGTGGTGTGTGTTGTTGGATGAGCTCAGGGTGACTCTGGTGACACATCCAACATACACTCACACACATAGCAAGTTCAAATGTGTCAAAGGAGGCCATGTGTGTGTGGAGCATATACAGTGTGTGTGCATGGCTATGTGTTTGTATGTGTGTGTACGGTATACATGTAATTTCCTTACTTCCTCAAAGTGCATATAGAGACAAAGCATGCTCATAATGTATGGACACATTCAAGGGGAGAGACAAACAAACAGCTGAACTCTATTCATTTGAAAAGTGGGCAAGAGGCCAATGCTTGTCCTCATATTGGGCTGTGTCCTATTTTCTCAGCACGTGTTACTTAACACCAGGGGCGGTTCTGGGGGGGGGGGGGGGTAGTGCCCCTGTGACAACAATTTTGGACCCCCTAAATGTGCAGTATGAAATCATTTTTACATAACTCATTTTTGCTATCGTTCTTTTTTTACATCCGTTATTAGACAGTGGTAACGATGATGATTATGAACATGGTCTTTTGCCTGCTAATGACTGCAATGCAGTGAAGAAAACGATATGACAACAATAACGTCTAATGTAACTGGCCCCTCTAACAGTACAACTGGCCCCAGCTTGGCCCCCCCAGTTGAAATGGTCTAGAACAGCCACTGCTTAACACGCCTCTACAACCAGAGAGAAAAAAACTTCCCTGGAAAATGACCCACCCCCTCGCCTCAACTCGCCTAGCGATCTGCCCTGCATGTTGACTCGCCCCCATGGCCCAAGACATTCTGTCTGGTTCAGGGTTCTGATGTGGGTTGGTGGTGAGGGCCTTTTCCTTCCACTGTAACATGACTTATACTTCGGACATCTTATTCTCATTACAGGGAAAACATGCTTTACATTGAGTGCATATGAAGGACATATATGTGGACATAGTCCTATTTAGCAGAGAGCTAGGAAAGTGATGTGTATCTGGACGTGATCTGCAAAATGCCCGTTATATAAAGTATGTGTACAGTAAGCAACTTCTAATGCATCATTTGAATAATTTAAGGTAGCACCTCTACTATACCCCTATCATAGGAGGGGTATAGTAGAGTGTCACTGTCTAAAATATTTGATTTAACAGATTAAAAGATTTCAGTTTATAGGCCTATTTGTCTTATTCACCGTTTCCTTGAAATGTGTTTTGACAGGGCCATAGGGCTCTGGTCAAAAGTAGTGCACTATATAGGGAATAGTCTGCCATTCGGGATGCAAACATGGTCTCTATGGAAGAGACAACTACAGTTATTTGACCTCTCCCAGTTGTAGGTCAGTTTGCCCTCTTTCCATAGGGCCTGGTGGAATACAAAACCGAGCTGCCCCATTTCATTAGTGAAGCAGAGTAATTCAGTGTGGATTCCAGCCTATTGTTTCTCCCTAAACTGACTAGACTGAAGGTGTGGCATTTATACTGCATGAAGGTGTGGCATTTATACTGCATGTCGTTGTACATGTAGCCTTGAATCCCAGGCTTCTCCTCCACCAGATTCAATTCAGTAAGCCGAGTGACCGAGAGTATCATGGTGTCAGGCTGTGTGGCCTAACTCTGCTGTACACAACATGCCAGTGGACTAATGGTCTGGGGCTAGATCCAAAAACACTATGTAGTCTTCACTGAACTATTCAACCTGTTGGCAGGAAGTACGTCTGTATACCGTTGAACAAAATTGTCCAGTAGAACTGGAGGAAACCTTCATATCCTGGTCCACTTCAACAGTATACAGATGTACTCCAACAGGTTGAATAGTTCAGTGAAGACTACATTGTGTTTTTGGATCTAGCCCCAGACCATTAGTGTCACGACTTCCACCGAAGGTGGCTCCTCTCCCTGTTCGGGCGGTGCTCGGCCGTCGTCGCCGGCCTACTAGCTGCCACCGATCCCATTTTCCTCTTCGTTTGTGTCGGTCTTTTTTTTCACACCTGTGTTCAGTTAAGTTGATTTCAGTGGGTTTATATACACCGCGCTGCATGCTAGGCTTTGTGCGGGATTATTTGTGTGTATTGCATGTTAGGGGTGCATGCCTGCACCTCGGGGTTTCGATTTATTTTCGGTAGATGTTACCGTGTGCTTTCGAGACAGTGTTTTTGGAGTCGAAGTTTCTCCTCCGTGTGTGCGGTTTATTCCCTGTGGGTGGCGACTACGTTTGTGCGTGTTTTTCCCACTTGTTTGTATTGTGAGTTCGGGACCGCCTTATTAAACATTTTGTGCCACTGGAACTTCTTTGTTCTCCTGCTCCTGATTCCTACACAGCCTGACACCATGGTACTCTCGGTCACTCTGCTTACTGAATTGAATCTGGTAGAGAAGCCTGGGATTCAAGGCTTAAAGTGCACATGGAAATCTAGCCAAAATCTAATATTTTACCATGTCATTATCTGTTGAACAAAACAACGTTCTTCCATAGTTTCAGTTGGTTGTAACACTGTCATCCAAGAGTTGCTGAAGTTCCTTCAGTAACAAAACAACCTTGACATATAGGCTATCCTGGGACAGCAGTGATTTAGTCTAGAATGTACTAAATGTAATGAGCTACTTGTTGCCAATGAGACAGCAATGTCAACAAACAAACCCAGCGTGACTAGCCAATAGCAACAGAGCATGAGCTGGTGGTGTAGCAGTCTTTACCTGGAGTTCAGTTTGTTACATGGAAGTTCTAGAATCTACCATCTATGAAGTCAAAACTCTGTAGAAATAAGCATACTGTACAGCATGGCTAAATTCAGAGAAAAAAGAAGCAACATGTCATGAACTTTGAGAGTTGATTTTCCAGTGAAGCAGATCTTAGTGGTTGTCAAGGACACAGGGTAGTCTCGTGACCACACCCTGCTATCACCCGTGCCAACTGTTGCCGGGGGGATAGATAGGTCCCCGCGGTAACGCTCGCTATGTTTAGTGGTGTCCCGCCTCAGGCTGCAGCGTTTAAGAAAAGACAAAGTGTTGAAAAGGGAAAACCACAACGAGCAGTTAGCTGTGCCCTGGCTGGCTGGGGATGTGTCTGAGACAGATGTACACACACATGGCCAATGGAAGCAGAACTAGAAGTCATACAACAGTAAATAAAGTGAACAGATGTCTAGTTGGAGCGATAGTCATGGGATTAAACTCCATTATGTCCAGTAGAACTGGAGGAAACCTTCATATCCTGGTCCACTTCAACGGTATGCAGATGTACTTCATGCCAACAGGTTGAATAATACAATAGAAACCAACAGTTATAGAAGACAACAGAGTAGAGTGTTTTAGCAGGAGGATTGTTTATTGGTGTTGTGCTTTGAGCTGCAACCCTCCTCTGTTCTATTGTCATCTCTGTGACTGACTGCCTGGTGGCTCGTAACAAAGCAATAAATATGGAGGATATAAAACCATGCCTGCATATAATGCCAGGGAATAATTTACACTAGGAAAGAGTAATGACACAGTGGCAGCAGCAGCTGGTAGAAAGAGTGTTGCTAGCTGCAGGACAGAATGACGTAGAAATGTTTAAGGCAAGGCACACCTCTCCTTCTCCTTCCCTTCTCCTCTCCTCCTGCAGGCAGATATATCCTTCTCTTAGCCGATAGACTGACCTGGAAGAACACAGAACACAAACCTATTAGTTGTGATTTATACAACACGTACACCTAGTATATTTAGACACACAAGTATTAGTTGTTTTACACAAAACTCAGACGTTTATTTACACAACAGAATTCTCTCTCACACAAAGATACGTTTAGTTACATACAAACAACTATTTGTTAGCATTTACAGGTAGTGATGTTTTCAAGGTTGAGGCTGACATGAGGGGGACAATAATGAGTGTGGGACAGGAAGGAAGCGTACCTTTGTTGCTTACAGACACTTCTGGATGTTGTTCAGGACGTCTTCGTAGACAGTGTTGTACAGCTGTTCCTTTGACTTAGTTCCATCTAGCTGCACTGTAAACACCACACAAAGAATTAGTAACATGAAAACAGATACTACACAAGTAGGAGAACCGATATGCCGTGTACACACACACACACACACACACAGAAGCATTACACATTTATCACAAACACATGATTTAATGGGAGCATGGATATACTGTGCACAAACACTTACCAATATCAACTCCTAATGTTTCCATGATGCGCTTGTGTTTGGTGTACATGGGCCAGACGTGACCATCAAACAGACCCGGGGGATCTGGTACCTTGTAGTTTCTTGAGCTGCACACAACACACACACACACCTGGGATTAGCTGAAAGGTTGCTTCACAACAGCAAAGCAGCAAAAGCTGGATGTTCAGGTAGATATGTCCATGTTTCAGTGTTTAACTTACCACCTCCTCTTTTTGCATACTTCGTATGGAATGGAAATAAAATAGCGTTGGTTCAGTACGTCGATCAAAGGTCTGCAGGAACACAAACAGAATTGGAAATATATGTTTTATAAGTTGACAGAATGAGATGAAAGTACGTCTCACTCCTGTGTGGAATGTACCAGAACCTCACCCAGAGTTTTAGGGAGAGAACAGACACTCCAGACAGGCTTTTCACTCATAGGTGTGAAAGCATTTCATTTTCAATTTACATGCTTGTTACTTAGTTAAACAGGAGGAAATAGTCAAAGTATTGACCAAGTGTACTGGTGTTACTACTACTATATTACTGTGGTATTATACTTTACATATAACTACAAAGCTGCTAGATGAACCAGATCTAGAACTAATGGTGTTCTACTAGGAGAGACACAGAAACACATTCTGTCCTCCTCACCCAGAATTGAGGAGCAGGAAGAGAGGAAGAAGGAGAGAGAGAAAAGAGTCCTCACCCATAGGTGTAAAGCAGGAATCCTTCCACGATGAGGATGTGAGTTCCCTCATCCCCGTGGTCAGACTCCGGGAGAATCTCGGTATCCAAAGTGTTGTTGACGCCGTGCGACCTTTCAAACTTCACCGGGTCGTCAAGCCAGGCGTAGATGGTACTCATCATGGCGTCCATGTCGAGGGCAGTGATGACTGGAGGGATGATGGAAAGGAAAAGGCATATAAAAGGAGAGAGACAGTGAGAAACGAAGCGATGTACAGCTAAAATCCGCCTTCTAGGTTTAGAAGCATGATGATTGTATTAAGTAGTAGTGTGTTACACACCCACACAGACTCACCCCCCCAACCCTTCCAGAAAGAACCCGTCTTACCATCATACTGCTTAAAGCCATCTTCACCAACTTCAATCTGATCTTGTGGCTGAAACATACATGAATGAGATGTACCCAGGTACATTCTAACATTCTGCCATATGAACACCTCTCAGGGTCTGCCAACCCTCCCTCACGCCTCTCTCCCAACACACACTGAAGGAAATACTAGTTCTTCTATCCAAGCAATGACATCAATATAGATTCAAAGCTCTAGCCCATGTGCAATGTGCGTTTACTCCATCACTAGCATAACGAGCAACATAATAACGACAGTAATAGCTATAGTAATACACACAGGAGACTCACCTTGAAAAAGTCATCCTGATGAACCACACAACTGTTGGGAAGGTTCTTCATCAGTTTGTTGGTGAGGGTGGTCTTTCCCCCGTTGGTTACGCTGTAAAAACATACACAATCACATATGGTAAGAAATACCACGAGGGAGGGCGCTGTATTGTACGTCGCTGGCATTACATATGAATGGCAACTAGTGGGCAGAGGGACAGATAACGATTTACACACGTTTGTATGTTTTTAGCGCCGCAGGTAACATTGTAACGTTAAATCGCCCGACGCTGGCAACATTATTGCAGTGAATTAACGTTTCAATGACGGATGCACACGTATTACATTGTCACAACCGGAAACTAACCTCTTCGCCACAGACAGAAGGGGTTAAAAATATATTGGTATTCGCTCCCGGGGCGATGAGGCTATGTCAGAAGCATATTTAGGGTATTTATTAGACAATGGAAATATACTGCTGGAAAGGGAAGGGCTGTAAAGTCGCCACGATGACAGAAAGAGAACGGACAATCGGTATTCCTATGGAACGCGCCCAGCCCCACGTGCTGCGGCCTAGTAGGCGATATTACCGTATTTCAAGACACTCACCCGCCGATGCCGATAATGTACTTCATCTTGTCAGACAGTGAAAGTTCAGGAAACTTGCAAAAACGTCAAAAAAACAGGACCGTTCAGCCCTCTAGGAACTCAGTGATCAGACGGAAGAAAGCTTCAAAAGAGAAGGTTCAGTAAACGTCAACTACTTGATTCTTCCATGTTTCAGAATATGGTGAAAGGTTGGACGATGTCACTTCGCTGTGCGCTTCAACCAAGAGAGAAATGAACTGCTAGGCTCACTACTGCACTTACTGCCAGTTCAACGGTGATTGGCTATATAAACACTTCAGTCCCAGCGGAAACAAAAACCCACAGCCAATCAGGAAGCGTTGAAATCTTCACCCCCCGTTTTCCCCGCCCACCTTTTTTTCTAGAGCCAATTAAAATAATACTTTATTACAAAAAAAATTAGATTTTGTTGTTGTCTGTAAATGGAAAAAAATAAAACACTTGTTCGTTCTTTGTCACCTCCCAATTGCCCCATCGTCTGTATTGGTTTGCTATGTATTTGTCATTAGCTTTATCCGATACATTGTTCTGCTCATATAAGTCGGTTTTATAGACCGTCTGTACTGAGGAGTGACATAAAGGTAGGTGTTCAGTGTACACAGTGTACATTTCCTGAGAGACTGTTATGCAATGTACGAGCTGGATATATTCTATACAGTACCAGTCAAAAGTCTGGACACACCTACTCATTCAAGGGGTTGTCTTTAATTTGACTTTTCTATATTGTAGAATAATAGTGAAGACATCAAAACTGTGAACTAACAGATATGGAATCACTAGTAACCAAAAAAAAGTGTTAAACAAATCGAATTTTATATTTGAGATTCTTCAAAGTAGCCACCCTTTGCCTTGATGACAGCTTTGTACACTCTTGGCATTCTCTCAACCAGCTTCACCTGGAATGCTTTTCCAACAGTCTTGATGGAGTCCCCACATATGCTGAGCACTTGTTGGCTGCTTTTCCTTCACTCTGCGGTCCAACTCATCCCAAACCATCTCAATTGGGTTGAGGTCAGGTGATTGTGGAGGCCAGGTCATCTGATGCAGCACTCCATAACTCTCCTTCTTGGTCAAATAGCCTTTGCACAGCCGGGATGTGTGTTGGGTCATTATCCTGTTGAAAAATAAATTATAGTGGGACTAACGGCAAACCAGATGGGATGGCATATCGCTGCAGAATGCTGTGGAAGCCATGCTGGTTAAGTGTGCCCTGAATTTAAAGCACCCCCTCACCATCACACCTCCACCTCCACGCTTCACGGTGGGAACAACACATGCAGAGATAATCTGTTCACCTACTCTGCTTCTCACAAAGATATGGCGGTTGGAACCAAAAATCTCACATTTGGACTCATCATGCCAAAAGGAAAGATTTCGACCGGTCTAATGTCCATTGCTCGTGTTTCTTGGCACAGGCAAGTCTCTTCTTCTTATTGGTGTCCTTTAGTAGTGGTTTCTTTGCAGCAATTCGACCATGAAGGCCTGATTCACGAAGTCTCCTCTGAACAGTTGATGTTGAGATGTGTCTGTTACTTGAACTCTGTGAAACATTTATTTGGGCTGCAATTTCTGTGGCTGATAACTCTAATGAACTTATCCTCTGAAGCTGAGGTAACTCTGGGTCTTCCTTTCCTGTGGCGGTCCTCATAAGAGCCAGTTTCATCATAGCGCTTGATGGTTTTTGCGACTGCACTTGGATAAACTTTCAAAGTTCTTAAAATGTTCCGGATTGACTGACCTTCATGTCTTAAAGCAAATATGGACTGTCGTTTCTCTTTGCTTATTTGAGTTGTTCTTGCCAATATATGGACTCAGTCTTTTACCAAATAGGGCTATCTTCTGTATACCACACCTATCTTGTCACAACACAACTTATTGGCTCAAATGCATTAAGAATAGAGGTCGACCGATTAATCGGAATGGCCGATTAATTAGGGCCGATTTCAAGTTCTCATAACAATCGGTATTTTTGGACATCGATTTGCCGATTTTACATTTTTTAATTTAACTAGGCAAGTCAGTTAAGAACACATTTTTATTTTCAATGACGGCCTAGGAACGGTGGGTTAACTGCCTTGTTCAGGGGCAGAACAACGGATTTTTACCTTGTCAGCTCGGGGATTCGTTTTCGCAACCTTCAGGTTACTAGTCCAACGCTCTAACCACCTGCCTTACATTGCACTCCACGAGGAGCCTGCGTGGCAGGCTGACTACCTGTTACGCGAGGGCAGCAAGAAGCTAAGGTAAGTTGCAAGCTAGCATTAAACTTATCTTATAAAAAACAATCAATCTTAACATAATCACTAGTTAACTACACATGGTTGATGATATTACTAGCTTATCTAGCGTGTCTTGAGTTGCATATAATCGATGCGGTGCCTGTTAATTTCTCATCGAATCACAGCCTACTTTGACAAAACGGGTGATGATTTAACAAGCGCATTTGCGAAAAAAGCACTGTCGTTGCACCAATGTACCTAACCATAAACATCAATGCCTTTCTTTAAAATCAATACACAAGTATATATTTTTAAACCTGCATATTTAGTTAATATTGCCTGCTAACATGAATTTCTTATAACTAGGGAAATTGTGTCACTTCTCTTCCGTTCCGTGCAAGCAGTCAGGGTATATGCAGCAGTTTGGGCCGCCTGGCTCATTGCGTACTGTGTGAAGTCCATTTATTCCTAATAAAGGCTGTAATTAATTTGCCAGAATTGTACATAATTATGACATAACATTGAAGGTTGTACAATGTAACAGCAATATTTAGACTCAGGGATGCCATCCATTAGATAAAATACGTAATGGTTCCGTATTTCACTGAAAGAGTAAACGTTTTGTTTCCGAAATGATAGTTTCCGGATTCAACCATTTTAATGACCAAAGGCTCGTATTTCTGTGTGTTATTATGTTATAATTAAGTCTATGATTTGATAGAGCAGTCTGACTGAGCTTTGGTAGGCACCAGCAGGCTCGTAAGCATTCATTCAAACTTTACTGCATTTGCCAGCAGCTCTTCGCAATGCTTCAAGCATTGTGCTGTTTATGACTTCAAGCCTATCAACTCCCGAGATTAGGCTGGTGTAACCGATGTGAAATGGCTAGCTAGTTAGGTGGGTGCGCGCTAATAGCGTTTCAAGCGTCACTCGCTCTGAGACTTGGAGTAGTTGTTCCCCTTGCTCTGCATGGGTAACGCTGCTTCGAGGGTGGCTGTTGTCGATGTGTTCCTGGTTCGAGCCTAGGTAGGAGCGAGGAGAGGGCCAGAAGCTATACTGTTACACTGGCAATACTAAAGTGCCTATAAGAACATCCAATAGTCAAAGGTATATGAAATACAAATCGTATAGAGAGAAATAGTCCTATAATTCCTATAATAACTACAACCTAAAACTTTTTACCTGGGAATATTGAAGACTCATGTTAAAAGGAACCACCAGCTTTCATATGTTCTCATGTTCTGAGCAAGGAACTTAAACGTTAGCTTTTTTACATGGCACAAATTGCACTTTTACTTTCTTCTCCAACATTTTGTTTTTCCATTATTTCTACCAAATTTAACATGTTTCATTATTTATTTGACGCTAAATTGATTTTATTGATGTATTATATTAAGTTAAAATAAGTGTTCATTCAGTATTGTTGTAATTGTCATTATTACAAATAAATAAATAAAGGAAGGGGGGAAAAAAAATAAAAAAATAAAAAAATAAAAAAAAAATCGGCCGATTAATCGGTAGCGGCTTTTTTTTGGGGGGGGGGGGGGGGGGGTCCTCCAATAATCGGTATCGTCTTTTTTTTGGTCCTCCAATAATCGGTATCGCCGTTGAAAAATCATAATCTGTCGACCTCTAATTAAGAAGGAAAGAAATTCCAATTTAACAAGGCACACCTGTTAATTGAAATGCATTCCAGGTGACTACCTCATGAAGCTTGTTGAGAGAATGCCAAGAGTGTGCAAAGGCTGTCCTCAATGGCTACTTTGAAGAATCTCAAATGGTTAAAAATGGTTACTACATGATTCCTTATGTGTTATTTCATAGTTTTTATGTCTTCACTATTATTCTACAATGTAGAAAATAGTAAAAATACAGAAAAACCCTTGAATGAGTAAGTGAATACCTATGCAAACTTTTGACTGGTACTGTACTTATGGTCTTAGAACCCCCCAAGATAATAAGATAAAGGTAATTGATTTTAATTGCATCATGTTTTTGCTCTCTCTTCACTTTCTCCTGCTGACCTCGTCGCTTTGTTTACTAGTATCCACCCTTTCAGCAATGTGACAGTTTTCTGAGGTTTGAAACCAAAATATCTCCTACAGATGGTTTTCTGCCCCCTCAGAACCTCAGCTATGAGTAGTTGGCTGCCAACAGTATGTTTGCTTCCCAAATGGCACCTTATTCCCTACATAGTGAACTACTTTTGATCAGGGCCCAAAGAGCTCTGGTCAAAAGAAGTGCACTATAAGAGATAGGGTACCATTTGGGATGCAAAATGAATAAAATCCAGTTCTGACTTGTGTTGTGAGGCGGCTGTGGCCATTCATGGCTACAGGGACTTAATTGTCTTATATATCAATTGAGAGACACACTTTGTTTAAAAAAATATTTTCCTTGTTAAAGTTGACATTGACCATCAAAAGCAAGCCATTAACAACTAAAATACTAAGATAGGATGTGTAAACATTTATAGCCACTCTTTTCCTTTTCTATTCTGTGACAAAACAGAATATACCAATGAACAATTCTGGTTAGAGTGCCTTGGTCTTTAGGGTTAGCTCCTCAAACATTTAGCCTTTCCTTTCCCAACACTGCATTCCTCTCGAAAAATAGGATTCCGACACCCACCATCTCAGATTGTTTCCCAAAATAGTTTATGTTGTTAGAAACAGATAAGATTAGCATTCCTGAAACATTATTTTGTTGAAATATAATTTGATCTTTGAGAAATTAAGATAATTGATTGCACCCAAATTGACCATTTTAATTTATAGGATTCATATAATATTCAATAATTATATTACTTAACATCTGATTTGGACCAAACTTTTTTCCAACTATGAGTAAGACATGGCGAAAGATAGAGGAGACTGTAGTGTGTGTGTGTGTGTGTTCAACATGGGAATGGCCTGACATCAAAGGTGACAACATGAATCCACTCAAAGCAGGTTCAATTACACACAGCAGCTCTAATCTGTGTCCCAAATGGCAGCCTATTGCCTATACAGTGCAGTTATTTTGACTAGGGCCCATTTGGAGAATAGGGTGCCATTTCAGATGCATCCCTAGACACCCCAGCTCCCTGTTTCAATACACAACTACGCCTGACTGACTGGGAGGAAAGAGTTCTCTGAAACTGAATGCCTCTGCTTTGTGTTCCATATTTACACAAAATATGGGATTGCTTCCACAGTGTTATAAAGACTCTCTCTAAGATAATGATTTACTGATATCCATATTACATTCCCAATTCTTTGTTCACGGATAAACAAGTGCGTCAGATGCTAACAAGAATGAATGTAGCATGTGATATAGTTAGTTCACTGACCCACTGTGTGTTTTTCTACAAAAATTGGGCCAGCCAACAGCCCTGTGGTCAAGCAGCAGCAAAACCACCAGCAGCAGCACATGGTCACTGTTTACGCCAGGGATCCAAATGGTACCACATTCCCTCTATATAGTGCACTACTTTTGACCAGGGACCATAATGCTCTGGTCAAAAGTAGTGCACTATATAGGGAATAGGGTGCCATTTGGTACGTACTGTAGACATCTGGCAGCGGGACAGATACCATGACAATGCTGCTATATAGAGACATGTGGAGCTGATTCAGCTGACTGCCATCCATATTCATTGTTACCAGTGTGATAGTTGTAACATGAATTTGTTATATAGTTGTGGAGCCCAACGAGTGAGGGAGTGATGACAGTACAGCTTGTCCCTCTCTGTTCCCCCACAATGCCTCCCTCCCTCCTAGACCGACCTATCAGGTCTTTGTGTTCCTCTTCTGAGCCGAGCCACACAGAACACACACACACACACACACACACACACACACACACACACACACACACACAGCCGTTAAAATGGCTCTTAAAACACATTGACACAAAACACAGCTCTTGCTGTCCCAGAAGTCTACAATGAAATGAAGCCTTGCTCTGCTGAATAATCAGATTTATGCCGTTCTACATTCTTAAAAGGGCAATTCCACCACTTTTCAACCTAATTTTCAATATCTCCAGCACAATACCAGTGTCTACATATGTTAAAACGGCGCATTTCTACATTTTGTAGAGTAAGATAAAGTAAACAAGTTCTACTCAATGACATCATCAAAATTGAAAACAATTTAAAAACAGTGATTTTCAAACACTATAAGATTCACGGTGATGTGGGGAGCAAGAAAATACCCTCCCACTGAGCACACCAGGTAATTCCAATGTGGATAATTGGGTAACATTTGGTTGAGACAAATGAGATTGCAATTTATATTCACCCACTCAAAAAGAAAGCCAAAAGTTGAGTTTCCAATGTGTTATCACTATGCTTGGAACCATCTAAAAGCACAACCAAACAATGTCAGATTTTTGGTTTAGTTGTCACCAAAATGTCTATCACTGCACTTTTAACCATTTAAAAGCACAGCAAAGTTCAAATGAGAATACAATGTCAGGTATTTTGTTTATCTATACAACAGATTAATGTGTTATCACTGTGCTTCATCTAATAGCAGAACCAAATGACCTGGATTGCAGTTGAGATCACATTGAAAGTACATGGTGCAAGTGATCAACACTGTTTGAGATTCTGCACAGATTATTACAGCAATTGTGAAGATCTCCACAGACCTGTGAATACCTATGCATTCTATCTTGAACATGCATGCTTTATTTGATTGAATAACAAGAAGTGTATAGTTACAGTAACCTCAAAACGTGGCCATGGATGTGCTACTCTCTTTAAGGTTGAACGTTAGGTTAGTTTGTAAGATTGCAGTAAATAGCATACATGTAAGGCTGTGGTTCCAAACTGTGGGGCACATTTATTTTTTTAATGAACTCAGTCCAGCTTTCAATTTACTCTAGAAGGTTGTAATAGTAGAATGCACAAGGTGCAATTTCGAAATTGTAGTGCATCATCAGTTATCCTCCCTCTTGTCATGTCCGTCATTGGGCGAGTGGCTCAGCGGTCTAAGGCACTACATCTCAGTGCTAGAGGCGTCACTACAGACACTGGTTCGATTCCAAGCTGTATCACAACCGGCCGTGATTGGGAGTCCCATATGGTGTTCCCTAACGCTGGAATCTTTTACTGTATTACAAAAGTAATATTGAATTGTGTTTGGTTGACAATGCAACCAAATATCCACATTTAAAAGAGATGTATCTACTAATGGATCTGTGGCACTGACTTAGTCTGGCATTAATTCCAGTTTGTCTACAAATTAATTATATGTTGGATTGACGTCTCCATCTCAACCAAAAATCTAAGTGAAAGAATAAGACTAAATCAAACTTTAAATTCACTTTAAATAAACTTTAATTTGATGTAGTTCTATTCTTTAACTTTTTAGTTTTTGGTTGAGATGGAGACATGAATCCAACATATCAATTATTAATTTGAAAACAAACTGGAATTGAAGATGGATAGTCACATCTGTGCCACTGACTTAGTCTAAGCAGAAGATACATCTCCTTCAAATGTTGATATTTGGTTGCGTTTATAACCAAACATAATTCAATATCACTAAATATAATTTGGTTTGAAATAATAATGCAGGCCTATTATTATCATGTTTGGTAACATTTGCCCATGTATTCATTTTCACAGTTTCAATGAGTTGTAAAAATGTATCAGAACTCTGCTGAATTCCCTCAATTGAAGGTCAGCTAAGTTTACCTAGGCTACTTAACGTTACTAGCTCGGTATTTGACGTTGTTATATTATCATTCGTAGTCTATTATCAGGTAAAATCATATGCTTATTATTCATAATTTCTGAAATATTTATGAGCTAATCATTCAGTCGAATACGCTATGCTACAGCCATTGAATCTGACATTAATGGCTAGCTCTGTCCACTACATTATTTTATTATATTTTTCAATCTTGAAATACAAGGGCAAATGTTATTAATTAGTGACTGAAATTTCGCGCTACGTGATATTCACTTCCGGACATGCAGAGCGCTCAAAGCGTTGTAGAACGCCTCTGATAACAGGCGTGGTTTTGGCTTAACTGAGTTGGGGAAAAAGTAAGACAAGGTGAGGTCTATTAAAGATGCATATGTAACTTCTTGTGCTGCCAACGAAATTCACATAGAAATGTGAGTTATAGATTTGTCATCATTGAAAGCAATTCCAACAAGCAGTAGATATGTTCTATGTATGCCACTTCTATGCTTCCCGTTCTTAAGTTTCATTTTTGCATCTTTTACTTTTGTTTTTGTACACCAGCTTCAAACAGCTGAACATACAATATTTTTGGTTATTGAAAATATATTTCACAACTGTTTAGATGGTACAATGATTCACAAACTGAAATTAGGAAAATTATTAGAATTTTAGCTACCAGGAAATAAATGGTGAAGCGATTTCTGCATATTGTACCGGGTGACAGCAAGGCAAGCCTCATCAAGTTCATGTCACTAGTGGTGTCTCAATATTGCCCAGCAGAGGGCATATCTACTCACATAATAAAAAAGTTTGTAGCCAAACAGAACAAGGTGTATTGCAATCTCTCACTCACTGTACACAATGACTCCAATTGGGCATAACTTGACTCTGGAACAGTTACACCACGCATGGAGTGTTTAAGTGTATGCCATCACATATAGATATAAGCTGCTTTACTCCTCCTATCATGTGATAGCTATACATTAAATATAGCTAGATACATTTAGATGTGTAAACTGATGCACAGAACGAGGATTATTTCATCACACCAGATGAGATTGTACAGGGAAGAAATCCTGAAACATCCGATAAGTTTGAGGATTCATAAGGATTACATGTTTGCATAGGGAATACATCTCATTTGCCTGAAATGTTTGGATTTGCAGTGAGTTGTGTAGCTACTAGAGTGATTAGATCATTTGAATGTGCTGAGCGTTTTTGTAGCAAGGATGTGTGTGTCTCAAATGGCCCCCTATTATGTTTATAGTGTACTAGCCATTTGGGACATTATGTAACATGAACAGATAGCAGAGTGGAGAGGAATCATCAACATTAGTATCCCAGGGGAAATAGGATGAAATGTTAAAGGACAATTCTGCCACTTTTCAACTTCATATTCATTATCTCCAGCACCATTCCAGTGTCTACATATGTGGAAATGTCCCATTTCTATGATCTGTGGTTAAAACGATTAGAATAAAGCTCTTAGAAATGCTTCTTCATCACAGGGAATGATTAAAAGTAAGACAAACAGTGATTTTCAAAACCTGCAACGAGTTTATAGCCAGAGAGAACCCACTGGGCACAAACTGGTTGAATCAAGGTGGTTTCAACGTAATTTGTCAACGTATTGTGATGTGGAAAATACATTTGATTTGAAAATAATTATCAATCATTGTTTTGATGGTGAAATTTCATCCACAGGATTATGTCACAATGGTAACCACATTTCAACATAGATAAACCTTGTGTAAAATATGTTGAATTTGTAACTTTAAAACAACGTCAGATCTTCAACGTTATATCCACTAGCAGATAAAAAACAATCGGCTGGGCAGCACCTCCTTACTGGAGAATGTATCTATCTACAGCTACCATTTGGTCTCCCATCCAGGCTTTTAACCATGCCCAGCACTGGTTAGTTATGATATTTGTCACTGACTATTACCAATGTGCTATCGTGAGAAGGATTGTTGAAAGCTCTCCAACTAAAAACTAAGTAGATTCACTGTTGCTATTGAACCCATTCTAAAGGGTAGGTTTAACAGAGGAAATTAAATGTGACCGTAATGTATCAATATATCATCAATGATACTATTTAGGACTATGTAGCATTAACACAGTCATCAACAGCTATTGTTTCAATTCAACTAAAAATAGACAATTCAATAGGCCTAGGGTTTATGGTAGGCAGCTAATTGTTAAGTTACATTTTCCATCCTCACCTTGGAAGGCCACTGTCTCTGCACTGATCGCCTGTGAGTGAGACAACGCTAACTAGCCAATGGGAGCGTAGCAGAATCCCTCTGAATAACGGGGCGTGGTTTTGGCTTAACTGCTTTGGGAAAAAGAAAGACGCGAGCTCACCTGCTTGTAGACCTAAAACCCGGAAATGAGTTACCATTCTTATGGCGAAAATTAATGAGGAAAGAATAGGCTTTTGGGATAAACGCGAAAATAAAGTCTGAGGTTAATACAGGCTTAGGATATCTTATACGTTTTGTTCTACGAGATAATATTAGTCAGTTAACATTACCTTTATTAATTATGATGCATTTACGTGATTTTTCAAATTACACAAATGCTTCCAAATTCACAGAAAATGACGTTAGCTGATGATTATCTCATCCAAGAAAACATGTTTACCACAGACCTTAATACAAAAACTCTTTGTCCATAGAACCATGTCAGAGTTAGTTCCTACAAAAATACGCCATTAGGATAGAAAACAAAAACTGTATCAAGAAATTATCTCAACATTGGAAAAATTGCCAATTTGTATTAGTAACAAAAAAAGAAGCACGAGTGTTTCGCAAGAATTGTCTGCTTTTTATTGAATAAGTCTGCTTTTACGTAATATTGTTTCATTGGACACCATATCCCAGAAAGCATTGCGCCAAGGCAAAGCAGGAAGATATTTTTTCGTCTGCAACTTCGGGAAGTTAGCCAGCAGGTATGTCTCTTTTACCTTATTTTTGTACCCCCACAAATCTATCTAATTAACTTAAAGCTCATTTGAAATTTGTCCCAACCTTCAAAGTTCACAGCTACGTGTAGATGTATTTCCAAAATTGGTCCTCTTTCAAGTTTCAGAGTACAGTTTACTGATTTAGCAACCGGTAGTTAGCGGTTAGCTAGCTAACTTACTTAGCTGTCAGTTTGAAAACCACAACCTCGCTCTTTCCTGCTTGTGTCTTCAGGCCGCTCTGCGCTAGAGAAACCCTGAAATAAGTTGAATCTTCTTGGCCTATTTCAATTAAACGACTTTGGCAATGAAATAGTACCTACTACTGTAAGAGATTATCGAGCTAGTGGCAGTACTACAAATATGGTTCCTCCCTAGTTGGTGAATTGTTTGTAATCACTACAACCCACAGTTCAGTCTCATTTGGTTAATATCTGAGATCAATGGTTCTAAATCTGTTTGGGCTTCAATGTCATTAACAACACCTTAGATCATTGAAGACCATACAAGTATTTTTAGCTACTCAACAACACCTGTCCTGGTCTTTAATGAAACATGTAAATAGTTAGTGGATTTGTAGACTTCTCTAGTTTGTAGTAGAGATTGTAAAAACAATATAGTAGAGAAGATGGTATCGAGTAATGACGTTGTCTCAGTCTCAACTGTTCCAGGGTGAAATGAATAGCCTAGTTCCCCAAGTAAACAAAATTATTTTATTCTAACTCTATCACCACCATCTGTGGAGGGCGAGGCAGAGGCGTCTGAGCTCACACCGCTCTGGGTATTTTTATAAAGTGGTCATGTGAAACTCCAGACAACAAATGAGAGATGTCTACTGTCTTGTCTTCCTGGGCCACAAGATGAAGGGCTGGTCTGTCTGTCGTGTCATGGTTTATCCTCCACTATGGGTAGCAGTATTATAGAGTGGTATTTATTAGACTGTTTTACAACTGAGAAGACTGGGTGTCAGCATGTTATTAAATATAGAAGAATAGAAGTTTTGAATGTTGAAAACCGACCATCTGGACCAGTTAAACCTGCGATGAAATCTATCTATGCCAGAGTTTTTTTCCAGCGGTTGTGGTAAGGGTAGCATGGAGCGGGGGGGCACTGCTGCTAAATTAATATATGTGAAATACTGTATACTATTGTACCGTCCATCGCTGTACTTTCACTGGGTCCCCCCTAAGTCTCCTAGTCAATGGACTATTTTGTAGTGTGATATTGAAGGGGAGTTTTGCTAGATGACATTTCAGGGGAAATATACAGTTTCTCTAGTAGGCAGGTACAGTAATGTGTTACTGGTGCTTGGCGCATGTTGCTCGAGTTCCTTCCTCTTATGACTTGGTTAGTCTCTCTCTTTTCCAGACCCACCTCTGTCCTTTTTATCTTTACCACAACTACCAATGCAACACTGTCTAGTTAGCATACCATGCTACTACTAGGACTACATAGCCAGGTCACAGAATCTTCTGTCCATCACCAAATCTCACTTGACATTTAACATAACTAATGCAAAGATATGCCAACTGTCCTCTGATTCTGTGTCCACAGAGGTGTGTTGCTCAGGCTCTGGGGAGAGTGGTGTGTGTCAGTGTGTGTTACAGAAACACCAGCAGTGAGTGTATGTCTGTCTGTAATCTGCTTCCGCCGGCTGTTTGTGGCATCGGCTGTGAAGTGAACAGGAAGACAGAGGGCTGAAGAGAGAGAAAAAGAAAGAAAGAGAAGAGAGAGGAAGCTGCCGTCAGCATGACTGAGTTCTGGGTGTGTTTCAGCTGCTGCATTGGAGAGCAGCCCCAGCCTGTGAGTACACACACACACACAAGAAATCACTGTTTTGTTTACTCCTGACCTTTCAGTCTATGAAGTGTGGACACTAAAGGTGAAGGTGCTAGACACTGAAATAGAACCAGGCCTTCTCATCTTCTGTACTTCTTATCAGCCTGTGTGAGTGTCTGTTCATTAAACAGTTGACTGTTGTTGCCTTTAGTAATACTACGATTTCTTTAATGCTTTACAGAAGAGGCGGCGGAGGATAGACCGTTCAATGATCGGGGAACCAACTAACTTTGTTCACACGACGCACGTAGGCTCAGGAGACATGGGCGTTGGGCTCTCATCAGTACGTACTGACCACCTACCCTCACACAGAAAACAGAGCCTTATGTCATATCTACTAGGTAAAGATTCCAAGCAGTTACAAACCGTTATCCAAGTCTTCTGTTCATTATGACGGTGTGTGTGTATAGGTGAACTCTGTTCAGGCCCAGATGAAATCTAAAGGAGGTTATCAAGGAGGGTCTGAGAGCAATCAGGAATAATGAGGTGAGACACTTGCTGTTACAATGTGTTACTATTGTGTTTATACTGTGTTAATACTATGATATCAACGTGTTATCAGTACTGTATTACTACTGTGATATTGACATGTTATCAGTATTGTTACTACTGTAATATCAATGTATTATCAGTACTGTGTTAATACTATGATATCAACGTGTTATCAGTACTGTGTTAACACTGCAATATCAACGTGTTATCAGTACTGTGTTGCTACTGTGATATCAACGTGTTATCAGTACTGTGTTGCTACTGTGATGTCAACGTGTTATCAGTACTGTGTTGCTACTGTGATGTCAACGTGTTATCAGTACTGTGTTGCTACTGTGATATCAACGTGTTATCAGTACTTTGTTACCGGCCAACAGTTCTGCACCCCCCGCAGCAACGGGCCCAAGACCCCCCCCCCCCCCCCCCGCTTCTCCTTCACCCAAATCCAGACAGCTGATGTCCTGAAAGAGCTGCAAAATCTGGATCCCTACAAATCAGCTGGGCTAGACAATCTGGACCCTCTCTTTCTAGAATTATCTGCCGCCATTGTCGCAACCCCTATTACTAGTCTGTTCAAGCTCCCTTTCGTATCGTCTGAGATTCCTAAAGATTGGAAAGCGGCCGCGGTCATTCCCCTCTTCAAAGGGGGAGACACTCTAGACCCAAACTGTTACAGACCTATATCCATCCTGTCCTGCCTTTCTAAAGTCTTCGAAAGCCAAGTGAACAAACAGATCACCGACCATTTCGAATCCCACTGTACCTTCTCCGCTGTGCAATCTGGTTTCTGAGCTGCTCACGGGTGCACCTCAGCCACGCTCAAGGTCCTAAACGATATCATAACCACCATCGATAAAAGACAGTACTGTGCAGCCGACTTCATCGACCTGGCCAAGGCTTTCGACTCTGTCAATCACCGTATTCTGCCAGGTCGCAGTTGCAAATGAGAACTTGTTCTCAACTAGCCTACCTGGTTAAATAAAGGTGGGGGAAAAAAAAAAAAAAAATCTTATTCGGCAGACTCAACAGCCTTGGTTTCTCTAATGATTGCCTTGCCTGGTTCACTAACTACTTCTCAGATAGAGTTCAGTGTGTCAAATCGGAGGGCCTGTTGTCCGGACCTCTGGTAGTCTCTATGGGGGTGCCACAAGGTTCAATTCTCAGGCCAACTTTTTTCTCTGTATTTATCAATGTTGCTCTTGCTGCTGGTGATTCTTTGATCCATCTCTACGCAGACGACACCATTCTGTATACATCTGGCCCTTTTTTGGACACTGTGTTAACAAACCTCCGAACGAGCTTCAACACCATACAACACTCCTTTCGTGGCCTCCAACTGCTCTTAAATGCTAGTAAAACTAAATGCATGCTCTTCAACCGATTGCTGCCCGCTCCCGCCTGCCTAGCATCACTACTCTGGATAGTTCTGACTTAGAATATGTGGACAACTATAAATACCTAGGTGTCTGGCTAGACTGTACTCTCCTTTCAGAGTCATATTAAGCATCTCCAATCCAAAATTAAATCTAAAACCGGATTCCTATTTCGCAAAAAAAACTCCTTCACTCATGCTGCCAAACATACCCTCGTAAAACTGACTATCCTGCTGATCCTTGACTTCGGCGATGTCATTTACAGAATAGCCTCCAACACTCTACTCAGCAAACTGGGTGCAGTCTATCACAGTGCCATCCGTTTTGTCACCAAAGCCCCATATACCACCCACCACTGCGACCTGTATGCTCTCGTTGGCTGGTCCTTGCTACATATTCGTTGCCAAATCCACTGGCTCCAGGTCATCTATAAGTCTTTGCTAGGTAACGCTCCGCCTTATCTCAGCTCACTGGTCACCATAACAACACCCACCCGTAACACGCGCTCCAGCAGGTATATTTCACTGGTCATCCCCAAAGCCAATTCCCCCTTTGGCTGCCTTTCCTTCCAGTTCTCTGATGCCAATGACTGGAACGAACTGCAAAAATCACTGAAGTTGGAGACTTATATCTCCCTCACTAACTTCAATCATCGGCTGTCAGAGCAGCTAACCGATCGCTGCAGCTTTACACAGCCCATCTGTAGATAGCCCATCTAACCAACTACCTACCTCATCTCCAAATTTGTTTTTCTGCTCTTTTGCACACCAGTATTTCTACTTGCACATCCTCATCTGCACATCTATCACTCCAGTCTTAATTGCTAAATTGTAATTATTTCGCCACTATGGCCTATTTATTGCCTTACCTCCTTACTTCATTTGCACACACTGTATACAGATTTTCTATTGTGTTATTGACTGTACGTTTGTTTATCCCATGTTTAACTCTGTTGTTTTTGTTGCACTGCTTTGCTTTATCTTGGCCAGGTCGCAGTTGTAAATGAGAACTTGTTCTCAACTGGCCTACCTGGTTAAATAAAGGTGCAAAAAAATATTTAAAAAATACTGTGACATCAACGTGTTATCAGTACCGCGTTGCTACTGTGATGTCAACGTGTTATCAGTACTGTGTTGCTACTGTGACGTCAACGTGTTATCAGTACTGTGTTGCTACTGTGATGTCAACGTGTTATCAGTACTGTGTTGCTACTGTGATGTCAACGTGTTATCAGTACTGTGTTGCTACTGTGATGTCAACGTGTTATCAGTACTGTGTTGCTACTGTGATGTCAACGTGTTATCAGTACTGTGTTGCTACTGTGATGTCAACGTGTTATCAGTACTGTGTTGCTACTGTGATGTCAACGTGTTATCAGTACTGTGTTGCTACTGTGATGTCAACGTGTTTTCAGTACTGTGTTGCTACTGTGATGTCAACGTGTTTTCAGTACTGTGTTGCTACTGTGATGTCAACGTGTTATCAGTACTGTGTTGCTACTGTGATGTCAACGTGTTATCAGTACTGTGTTGCTACTGTGATGTCAACGTTATCAGTACTGTGTTGCTACTGTGATGTCAACGTGTTTTCAGTACTGTGTTGCTACTGTGATGTCAACGTGTTTTCAGTACTGTGTTGCTACTGTGATGTCAACGTGTTTTCAGTACTGTGTTGCTACTGTGATGTCAACGTGTTTTCAGTACTGTGTTAACATGCTCCTTGTGTCTACGAAAGCTTCATTCCATGTTTGTGTAATAAGTTTAAACTTTACATTAATGTAAATTTGCCAGCTGCATATACACTGCTTTACATGAATGTGATATGTGTATGTATTATTTGTCCACAGACAGATAAGAAGCCTGTGCTAACTACTGCTGTAGATCTGAAGAGGAGGCATTGTAAAGACACTCTTATTAGAACCAGACAAAGGACCAAACGATGAAACCACCCAGGAACGTGTATATAATTCATTTATATTAAATCACTGCTATCTGTCTGTCTGCCATGCTGTTGCACTGTAAGAGTAGAAAACGGATCACAATCGTGTGTGCGTCTGTGTGAACAAATGTTTCACCCCAATGTTCAGGAGTGTGTGGTTGTGTTTTTAGGCCTTGCCTGTATTTATAGTCGGATTTGTGGAAAAATGACCTTTCATGTGGTGGCTGGGCCACTGTGGAGATATGAGGCACGTGATTAGTAGTATCTGCTTCATTATCAAATCATAAACTACAGACTTGAAATGTCTATCTGTATCCCAAATGGAACCCTAGTCCTTATATAGTGTGCTACTTTTGACCAGAGACACATGGGCCCTGGTAAAAAAGAATGCACTATATAGGGCATAGGTTGAAATTGGGGACAGAGACCATGTTAACTGCTTTATTCTGTTAAACATCCCATGTTCTTTGAGTTGCCTTCAGGAGTAAGTAAAGAATGCTGTTTTCCAATGAACTTGAAATGTGTAGGTAGGGCACACTGGACCATTTTGTTTCTTGTACACACTTGTTCAAAAGCTTTTAAGCTTTTGTATGGATTTCAGCCAATGTGTTTTTATACATGTAATATTTTTCTCATTCATTAGCTAGAATCTTAATAAAAAAATGTTCTATGCCATCTTAGAGAAGTCTTTCTTTGTCAGGTTTGACTAGCTATAGCTGATCGTCCTCTCCTGGAACACTCAAATGGCACCCTATTCCCTATATAGTGCACTACTACCATATGGGCCCTGGCCAAAAGTAGTGCACTATAAAGGAAATGGTGCAATTTGGGAAACATACTCAGTTTAATGACTTATCACTATGATAAGTAGATGTTATTAACACTTACCCCCTTACATGGTCAATATGTGGACAAGGTTGAAAATCTCATGTTGTTTCAACCCGCCTCCTCAAAACCCATTGGAGGAGAAGGTCAGAGAGGGGGGACCCTGGGCTTTCTCTTCCAATGGATTTTGAGGAGTCGAGGAGAGGACGCAAGGAGTATGCAATTAGATTCTACCTCTGTCATGACTTTGACATTTGTCTCACAAACCAGAGGCTGTGGGTTGAAATGCCACATTCAAAACAACTGGGAACTCAGGAATCTCTCCTGAAATCAGTGCGGGGGGAAGAGACTAGCTCCGACTGGGAAAAATCATTTGAATGAATTCTTTTTTACTCAGTTGTCTTGAAAACACAATAATCATAGTCATTGGTTGTAATGGATGCCTTAGTTTCCCCGTACACTCACAAACAGAAGGTGTAACCAGACACATCACAGGTGAACTATCTTGGGTTAGTTATAATTATCTTTGGTACACTTGAAGACAGTTACATAAACAACCTTTCCCATGATATTTATACCGAGAAGAAATATTGACATCTAATGATATGGAAACAGTGAATGCATTGATTAAAATGCAGTGCATGTCAGCGTTTGCCAAGATGTCAGCTGTCACGAGATCCATCAGCATGAGAAACAGGAAGGGAATGGCTAACTCTAAAAAACGATGATGCGAGTACAGTAAACGGGACGATATTGAAACTAGTGGTGTGCCAAATCACAGATTAGTGTTTTTTTTTGTTCTTTATACGATTTTTACTCAATTCTGTATGTTACCGACATGGCAAAAACTACGTGGATTATTATTTTATCAGTCATTCTCCGGTCATCTCAGGTAAAATAGACAGTTAGCTGTTATGCTAGCTAGTTAGCTCACGGTATTTTTCATAACAGTACAGAGATAGATGTAGCTAGCAAGCAAGCCAGGTCCAACTATGTCGACAACTATGTGATATTTATTTGACAAATACTATCGACAAATGGATAATGTCACCTTTACAATTGTCATTTCGAGTGTCTATCCTGTTAGGCAAGTTTGCCATGTTCATGTAGCTAGTTAGCCAATTAGCCACCAGCTAAGTTTGCCAGCTGAGCTCTTTTATGGTTTGGCTACGGGGAAGTACCCAACTTTCCAGGCAAGCTTCAGAGTGGAACAGATATTGACAGTGTAATGAAAAACTGCTAACGCTGCTAACACTGATCAGTCTCTGAACAAACGATCTGTTGTTGTTTCTTATACTTTGTTTACTTTGAAATACATGTTGGTTGTATGTATTTCACTTAGTTACTGTTTTTATTCCACACAGGTGATCTGTCAAGAGGCAATCTTGCACATCTCAAATGGAGCCACAGATAAAGAATATTGCCTGGTCTACAACTCCTTATGGACCAACCTGTCACTCTCACTCAGCGCTGCTGTAAGTCCAGTCCAGCAACATCGCCATTCTGATATTCAGCTGCCCTATACCCCCAATTGCTCCAGCCTCGACTGTGTTAGACTTTACTATCTGTTGGTGAACCCACAGAACTTCGTGAACCTCACCTGACATCCAGCCTGCTGTTAGGTGGCTCTGGGATTCAGCCTTGCTACAGTGACAATACATCATAGCTCTTAATATATTGATTGTCTAACTGTACCTGTTGTCCTGTGTTAGACTGCGTATCCCCTGGTGAACCTGTCGTCCAGGAAACTGTGTAGCTCTGCAGGGGTGAGCCCAGCCATAGTGAGAGGCAAGGTGGTGGTGGTCATGGGAGGGGAGTGTAACTTCAGCCAGAAGGCTGTGGTAGCCCAAGACCTGGGGGCTGCTGCTCTGATCGTTGCCAGCACTGAATCTATGGTAATACTTTGATAATGGATCAACAATGTATCAATGGTGTATCTACAATGTATTTACAATGTATCAATAGTGTTACCCCCAATGTGTTTATGATGCAACACTTAATTTACATCTATGGTATAACATGATAGGCCTACATCTTTGTGTGTGCTTTTTAAGACATGTGTTTTGTTTTATCTCTCATTTGATTGCTTCTAAAGAGTCCCCCGGGAGCCAATGTGACAGAGTATAAGAAGGTCCAGATTCCGCTGGCTCTGATGAGATACATGGACTTCCTGGACGCACAGAGTGTGAGTTCTCTGATACTGTAGGTCCTCTGGTATAGAGGTCACTACAACGCACTATAAGATATGGTATAGTGCTTATTCACGCCTTCTAATTGACTTCTCATCTACAGTATTTCTTTCAATCAATAAGAATAGACATGAGACAGTAGTGTGTGTGTCTCAGGTGTGTTAGTGTTTGATCTCTGTGTGTTTCTCCAGGTGTTTGGTGAGGAGATGCAGGTTAGGCTGTATGCCCCGGCGGTGCCTGTGTTTGATGCCAGCATTGTGGTCATGCTTCTCATAGGAGTGGTGACTGTTGCTCTGGGAGGCTACTGGAGTGGAGCCTGTGAGAGGTGAGACTGCACACACACACACGTTTCTTTATGTCCTTCAGAAAAGGACAGCCATGCATGCTGTCCACTCTTCAGCCACTCTACACTCTGTGTAACAGTCTGTGTGTGTCTGTGTATCAGAGAGAGGCTGAGTGCGTCTCGAGGAGGAGGAGAGGAGAAGAGTGACAGTGGGGACTTGGCTCTGTACTCTCCCCTAAAGGTGGTCATTTTTGTAGGTCTGATGTGTCTGATGCTGGTACTCATGTACTTCTTCTACAAGTACCTGGGTGAGTCTTTCACTCTGCACAAACACTGCTTAATATATTTGTATTACATTTTCATAATGTATTACGTTTATTAACAGTTTTATATGCAAAGCAAACATACCACACCAGAAGCTGTTAGACACTCAGTGATTGTATCGTAATGAGTTAGTTCAGGAGTGTTTTGACACGTTGTGTGTGTGTGTGTTTTCCAGTGTATGTGATCATCGCCATATTCTGCCTAGCGTCAGCCACCGCCCTCTTCAGCTGTCTGGACGCCCTGTTGGACCTGGCCAGGTGTAGCCCCATGAGGTACACACACACACACACACACACAGAGTGTCACCATTTTTCCTGGGGTTTTCATCCCAATTCAAACTTTTTCCCCATAACAACATAGCCCCCCCCCCAACAAGGAAAACAAAGTATTGTCTGACAAATGTCACAGCTCATTAAAATCATGGTATTTACAGAGTCCGGGTTTTCTATAGTAACAACGTAAAGTATGATTTCCCTGTTCCACAGACATCTGTCCTCCCTGTCTGTTTCTCTGTCTGTTCCACAGACATCTGTCCTCCCTGTCAGTTTCTCTGTCTGTTCCATAGACATCTGTCCTCCCTGTCTGTTCCATAGACATCTGTCCTCCCTGTCTGTTCCATAGACATCTGTCCTCCCTGTCAGTTTCTCTGTCTGTTCCATAGACATCTGTCCTCCCTGTCTGTTTCTCTGTCTGTTCCATAGACATCTGTCCTCCCTGTCTGTTCCATAGACATCTGTCCTCCCTGTCTGTTTCTCTGTCTGTTCCATAGACATCTGTCCTCCCTGTCTGTTCCATAGACATCTGTCCTACCTGTCTGTTCCTCTGTCTGTTCCATATACATCTGTCCTCCCTGTCTGTTCCATAGACATCTGTCCTCCCTGTCTGTTTCTCTGTCTGTTCCATAGACATCTGTCCTCCCTGTCTGTTCCATAGACATCTGTCCTACCTGTCTGTTCCTCTGTCTGTTCCATATACATCTGTCCTCCCTGTCTGTTCCATAGACATCTGTCCTCCCTGTCTGTTCCATAGACATCTGTCCTCCCTGTCTGTTTCTCTGTCTGTTCCATAGACATCTGTCCTCCCTGTCTGTTCTTCTGTCTGTCATAAACAACTCATAGGTCATAGTTTCATATGGAAGTTCTGAGAAGTAAAAAAAAAAATAATAATAAGTGAATCGGACACATACCAGTCTCCTTGAACATCTCTCTCTCTCTCACACACACACACACGTGTTTTTGTGAGTCATACGGACCTTTCTGTGGTTGCTTGCGGTCTTTCTCTCTTCTCTCATGTGTGTTGTGTTCCTCCAGTGTGACGGTCTTGGGTGGGAGTGTATCTGTGAGGTCGGTGCTGCTGTCTGCTGTGTGTGTCACCGTAGCTGTGGTCTGGGGAGTCTACAGGAACGAGGACAGGTACTGTCTATCTCTCTCACACACTCACACACACACACACACACACACACACACACACACACACACACACACACACACCCCTAGGGAATTCTGTGGGTGGGACAGGAAGCAGGAAGTGGTGTTTGGGGTGAGGGAGTGTGGAGGACTTGGACGTCATCAGCAGAGTAGAGGTGTGTTGTTGCTGTTAGTTTTAGTTTAGTTCAGCATCACTCACTGCCTCATTGACTCTGACTACTGTCTCTGAATGTGTCTCAAATGGTTCTCTATTCCCTATATAGTGCTACTTATACTGGTCAAAAGTAGTGCACTTATAGGGAGTAGGGTGCAATAAGAGACGCACTTTCTGACAGACAGAAACTCTTAGTCTCTCTAATTTCCAATAACAGAATAACATCATGGGGGGTAATGTTTGTGTGTGTATTCATACAGGCTAGTGACTGTCCTTAGACCTTAGCACAGTAGAAGTATTAGTGGACAGGATAATGAAATGTCCCCAGTCTACAACAGCAACACACGGTCCACAGCTAATCTCGTATGAAACTTTTCCATGAGCGAAAGCATGGTGGATAATTATAATGTTCTACAGAATGTGGTTTCACTTCCCTTTCCACCCACACACATTGTAACTCACTCATTCACTGGATCATTACTTGGAAAATGCTCTCATTTTTGCATTTATAAAACTGTAACTAAAACTAAACTAACAATGAATTCCTGGGCCATTTCAGGGTAAAGCACAGGAACCATTGTCAATGGTTGTCCTCATGTTTGTGAGGATGATAAGCTTGACATGCACTTTAAAACCTATTTCTTTATTACCTTTATTTAATCAGTTTGGTTATATTTAATACTTAGTTGACAGGCTGAAGTGTGTTGTTGAAAAAAATGAAGAAAATATACCTTGTACTCTACTTTATTGCCAGATGGATCTGGATCCTGCAGGACCTCCTGGGTGTGGCCTTCTGTCTCAACTTCCTGAAGACCATCTCACTGTCCAACTTCAAGGTGAAATCATCACTCTGACCCTCTGATCTCTGATCTTCAGTCACAAAGAGGGCTGAGACAGTTGGACACGTCCATAGAGATAGATCACTACTTGGAAGTAAACTGTTTTTACATTGACATTGAGGACTTCCACCGTTTTAAAGTAGTCAACTGGGTGGGATCAGCCAATGAATTTTACTTGTGAGCAAACATTCCATAACTGCAGGTGGCAGTAGATCACCAACCTTGGCTTTTATACCTGTTCAAACAACACACTCCAGGTGGCAGTATGCACCATTTCAGTTTGTTTACCAACTCATAGAAGTAGTAGAAGAAAAAGTACTACTTCAAAATGGAGATGGCCTCAATGGCTCTGCCTATACTCTCACAGACGCCATAACGGGTCAGGTAAAAAGATGTCGTCTAACTAAGTCTATGGACACGTCTCTAAACATCTGTTCTCTCTTTCCCTCTCTCTTTCTTCTCTCTCCACCTCACCTGTCTCCCCCTCAACTGACTTCCATTCCATCCCTCCTCCACCCCCCCCCCACCCCCCCTCTCTCTCCCCCTCAGATCTGTGTGATCCTGTTGAGTCTGCTGCTGTTGTATGATGTGTTCTTTGTCTTCATCACTCCTCTGTTCATGCCGGTGAGTCACTTTCCCCTTTAAATACAGTGCAATGTTATTGTCCTATTTATTTTAATAGAAAGGTTAAATACATTGTCCCACGTTATAAATGTTTTATATTTACAGAATGGGGAGAGCATCATGGTCCAAGTGGCCCTGGGTCCAGATGCAGCAGGAGAGAAGGTAACCACTCATCTGTCTGTCTGTCTGTCTGCCTGCCTGTCTGCCTGTCTGCCTATATGTCTCTCTCTCTTTCTGTCTGTCAAAACTTGAATCTTCAATCTCTGGATGTTAAAATGGCTTGATTAACAATCAGTAGGGTCAGGAGTTTTCCTTGACTGAGTGTTCCCCGACCCAGTAAACACTCCTGCCCCTAACTAGAATCATGCTGCGTAGCTGTGATCTCATCCGCTGTGTACCGTTGCAGCATTGCTGTGTAGATTAGATTCCCCTCTGGGTCTGAATGGCTGACTGTCTGAGGATGCGTTTCAAATGGCACCCTATTCCTTACATAGTGCATTACTTCTGACCAGAGCGCTATGGGCCCTGATTAAAAGTAGTGCACTATGTAGGGAATAGAGTGCCATTTGGGATGCAAACTGACTGCGTCTGGTTGGGGTGTTCTGTCTCGACACAGGGTAACACGGTGGAGGTGTCAGCCGAACCCTCGACTCCATATGAGAAAGTAAGACCCCAGCGCTTTACTACTCAGCTTCATATGTACTGTTAATTATCAAATCAATTCATCTCTTTACTACTCAGCTTCATATGTACTGTTAATTATCATATCAATTCATCTCTTTACTACTCAGCTTCATATGTACTGTTAATTATCATATCAATTCATCTCTTTACTACTCAGCTTCATATGTACTGTTAATTATCATATCAATTCATCTCTTTACTACTCAGCTTCATATGTACTGTTAATTATCATATCAATTCATCTCTTTACTACTCAGCTTCATATGTACTGTTAATTATCATATCAATTCATCTCTTTACTACTCAGCTTCATATGTACTGTTAATTATCATATCAATTCATCTCTTTACTACTCAGCTTCATATGTACTGTTAATTATCATATCAATTCATCTCTTTACTACTCAGCTTCATATGTACTGTTAATTATCATATCAATTCATCTCTTTACTACTCAGCTTCATATGTACTGTTAATTATCATATCAATTCATCTCTTTACTACTCAGCTTCATATGTACTGTTAATTATCATATCAATTCATCTCTTTACTACTCAGCTTCATATGTACTGTTAATTATCATATAAATTCATCTCTTTACTACTCAGCTTCATATGTACTGTTAATTATCATATCAATTCATCTCTTTACTACTCAGCTTCATATGTACTGTTAATTATCATATCAATTCATCTCTTTACTACTCAGCTTCATATGTACTGTTAATTATCATATCAATTCATCTCTTTACTACTCAGCTTCATATGTACTGTTAATTATCATATCAATTCATCTCTTTACTACTCAGCTTCATATGTACTGTTAATTATCATATCAATTCATCTCTTTACTACTCAGCTTCATATGTACTGTTAATTATCATATCAATTCATCTCTGCGCTAGACCATTGTTTGTTTTAAGCCATATGTTTAAAGCCATAGTTTAGAGATATATGTTGTTAGTTTTACAAAGACATTGTTTACAAACAATGAAGTAAAACAGCCATTTATGTTATGCTGGGGTAAGACAGTTCTACTAAGTTCATAAGGCATTTATGTTATGCTGGGGTAAGACAGTTCTACTAAGTTCATAAGGCATTTATGTTATGCTGGGGTAAGACAGTTCTACTAAGTTCATAAGGCATTTATGTTATGCTGGGGTAAGACAGTTCTACTAAGTTCATAAGGCATTTATGTTATGCTGGGGTAAGACAGTTCTAAGTTCATAAGGCGTTTATAAGACGTATTCTTCAAGAATAAATGGGCATTTATATAAATATTGTAGATTGTTCCTTGCTTTGGAAATGTAAACATATGTTTACCATGCCAATAAAGACCCTAAAATTGAAATGGAATTGAGAGACAGAACATACAGCACATACCAACCAACTGTCACATGGCTCTTATGTCACGTGACAGCTGTGTTAACGCCTGATTCGTCATGTGTAGGACCAAGAGTTTTTGTTCAGTTTTTATCACGTAATCCTGGCTCTAACAAACTTTACGATACTCCTATACAATATTACACAATCTCAAGTCATTACGTTGTAGCCTAAGAGTTTAAATAATGAGAGGGCTTAATCTGAATTTAATAAAACATTGATATATTTGTTGTGTGATTTGGTGGTGAACTGATTGCTTTCCTGTGTGTCTCATGTTCATGTCATTAACAAACACTATGGCTTGTCAGTTGGCATATTTACATGTATGTCTGTTTTCTGTTTTTTAATGGAAGTACTGTAATTGGTTTTGATTCATAATCTATCATAGTGAGTCCTCTATGTCTCTGTGATTGATTTGAGTTTTGGTTTAGTTTTGTTTGAGCTTTAGTTAACTGTTAGTCAATTGTTATTTAACAGAGTGTTAATGTTTTTATTGAATAATTAGTTGACTGGTAGTTGACCGTTGCCTGTGTTTTCTCCCTGGTAGCTCCCGGTAGTGATGCGTGTTCCACGGTTCTCTGCGTGGACACAGAACCTGTGTGGCATGCAGTTCTCCATCCTGGGCTATGGGGACATCATCGTACCAGGTGAGATAAACATGTCTGCATCCCAAATGGCATCCTATGCCCTATATAGTGCACTAATTTTGACCAGAGCTAGGGTTGCAAAGGGAGGGTATATTACTGTAAACTTTAAAAGTTTACCAGTAAACTACCAGAATTACGGTAACGTACGTTTTTATTTTATTAGATACCATCTAGTGGGCTTTTTGGGTACTTCAGATTATCACAGGTGTCTGTAATTATCTATATACAATCAAATATATACAATAATAAAAGAATGACAAAACAGAATGACAAAACTATAAAACATTATTCTAAAAATGAACCATCAACTTAGTGAGTACCATTAATGTTTAACAGGAGGGTTTCAGCATGAAATATCCTTCTATTCATTTAACTATGTTAATATGTCTTTGTTGTCAATGTTTTGGTGCCAAACTGGTGACAGTTGTGAAGAAAGTCAATAGTTGGAAGAGTTACAGAGTTCATTTAAAAAAATGCCATTGTTGTTGAAATGCTTTTTTCATTAATTAGGTATTTATTTTCTTGAACCATATGGTCTATCCACTGGAAACTCATGGACAAAATGGACACAGATAAATTACCATAGATTACCTGTTAATTACCAAAATGACTGAAGATTCTGGTAACTTTGGTAAATTACCAGTAGCTTTGCAACAATAACCAGAGCCCTATGGGTCCATATCTCTAGACAATGATCTAAGGTCAGTGTTATGCTTCCCTCTATAATGGTTATAATTAGGATGTGTGGCGTGTAAGCTGTTCCTAGATCTGTTCATAAGGTCATTTTCTTCCTGGTGCGATCTAAAGCTTCCGTATCAGCTCCATCGTCACGCCCTTCTGTTCTGTCTTCTCATTGGACGATAGCTTCAGACCTTCATATATTCTGTTTGTTGATTGGTCCAACAGGTCTTCTTGTGGCCTATTGCAGCAGGTTTGATGTGTGGGTCAACAGCCCCAAGAAGGTCTACCTTTTCTGCTGCTGCATAGGTAACGACATGGACATTATCAATATGTTACTGATCATTATCATCATCGTGTTGATCATCTCCTCTCCACCCCTCCCCCAGCCTACCTGTGTGGTATGGTTTTGACGTTTGCGGTGATGTTGGTGACTAAGATGGGGCAGCCAGCCCTGCTCTACCTGGTTCCATTCACCCTGCTAGGATCTGCTCTGCTGGCCTGGAGGAGAGGGGAGATGAGGCAGTTCTGGAACGGGACCACATACGAGGTGAGAGGACAAGACATTTTCCTTAGGTGGTTGGGATTCAAAGGGTTTCGGCCTAATTCCATTTGAATTCACACAACTCAGGAAATGAATTAAAATTCGATTATACATGTTTTTGTTCTCATTATGTATTTCTAATATGGAGGGTTGTTATACAGTAGTGTGTGATGTAATGATGATTTAATCTCCATCAGGTGTTGGACTCCACCAGGGAACCCTTACTGCCAGGTGTGCTTTCACCCCCTGACCTCTAACCCCTGAGGCCAGTAAGGGCTACTCACGCTCTCTTCTACTGCATCCTCCCTGCCATCTAGCTACCCTATGTCTCTAGACTAGCATTATGTTTTCTTCTTTCACAGCCTTTCAGCCTTCAAACCTTTAGCAAATCAAAAACATAACACTGGAATGTCAACTTGAGTTATGTGTAATATCATGTTACACACTCAGACCAGCAGTACCCGACGTGGTCACTAGATGTCACTAGAGTCCTGGAAATGCCAGTGTCGCCACAGATTTCACTCTAGCTTGGACACACACATTTTGGTTAGAAAAGTCTGTTTCTATTGTTTTATTTCTTTAGCCTGTTTGTCAATGTCTGCATCCCTTCATTTTTTCCCAACAGCCGTCCATCTCTCCTAACCAGAATACAACCATCTCATAACGTTTTCATGGGTTTGAATTTTCCCCGTGTAGCTGTGTTTTATTCAGAGGGGGAGTTGCCACGTGGGAGCTTTGTTTGTTGTTTATGTTTTGTCATGTGCGTGTCGTCATGCTTTCTGTAAACCTGTGCTTTGCTTCTGTTCAGAAGGGTGAACGTTGCAGTTAGAAATGCAATGCATAGAACAGACACAATAGGCTATTCTCTATGACAACGAAGATAAATGTCTGTTCTACATGAACGTTCTGTACAGTTCCACCCTCCTGAATAAGCCTGAGCTGTGCAAAGCAGACTCTGTTGGCTACTGGACTAAGCTTTATGTTGTATCACTTATGTCTGTGTTCTACTGATAAACTCCTCTCCTCCTCTCTGTTCTCTCTCCTAGATGGAACACCTGACTATAGCAGCGGAGGAGGAAAGTGCTGACTACAGCTGATCTAGGAGACAACTAACAAACCAACCACAGGGGCTCTTTCTACTCTTCAAATCAAGCATCTAGTTTATCATCCATGGGATGCAAGGGAAATACTATAGTCTATCAACCAATAAGGATTTATACTGGGGAGGGGTCAGGGGTGGGTTAGGGGTATGGCTTGTACCATGTGGGTCTCTGTTGATTGGGCAGTGAGACAGTTTCATTTGAGAGGCTTACTAGTGGCTACGAATGCAGTGGCTAACTAGTGGCTAAGAACTATAATATTAAAATGATGCCTAAACTGTGTTGCCTTGGTAAAAGATACAAGTGATTTATTGAGAAAGCACTTTAATACTCATGTTGGCAGGTTTTGGGGGATTTTAAATTCAAAGTTAAACTGTCGGTGAAGATACTTTTTTATTTTTCTTCGATAACAGCTGTTCTGGGGTTTTCTGTATAACTTGTTTGTTTTATTGAGAAACACAATCTTTGATTGCTTTTGTTGCCTTAAATTAGTCCAATCTGATTTGAGCTCTGAATGTGTCCTTATTATGTGTTCTATGGCCTGTACTTTATCTAACACTTCATGTCTTTTTAAAACTCACAGTTAGAACTATGACGTAACTGATTTAAATAATTATAGACTCTAACAAAAACTCACTGTATTAGTTGAATCAGCTGTGTTACTGCCTGGCTGGAGCAAAAGCCTGCACCCACACCAGCCTTTTGCATATATCTTTGTCCACCTGTGAGCTAGGTCACTGTGGGGATGGGGCTGGTCAGTGTTACACGGCTCTGTACCTGTACTTGTTACCACCGTTACTTTAGAAAGAGCAAATATTGAGTTAGTGATCTGAGTTTGGAAAGACACTGACTGACTGACTACTGAGCCCATGGTACCCATTAATGAATTACTTTATAGATTTGTATTGTCTAACTACCATCTTCATAAATGTACGGAGAGAGTGAGAAAGAGGGAGGGAGTGGGAGGAAGGCCTGGGAAGAGGGAGTGGGAGGAAGGCCTGGGAAGAGGGAGTGGGAGGAAGGCCTGGGAAGAGGGAGTGGGAGGAAGGCCTGGAAAGAGGGAGTGGGAGGAAGGCCTGGAAAGAGGGAGTGGGAGGAAGGCCTGGGAAGAGGAAGTGGGAGGAAGGCCTGGAAAGAGGGAGTGGGAGGAAGGCCTGGAAAGAGGGAGTGGGAGGAAGGCCTGGGAAGAGGGAGTGGGAGGAAGGCCTGGAAAGAGGGAGTGGGAGGAAGGCCTGGGAAGAGGGAGTGGGAGGAAGGCCTGGGAAGAGGAAGTGGGAGGAAGGCCTGGGAAGAGGGAGTGGGAGGAAGGCCTGGAAAGAGGGAGTGGGAGGAAGGCCTGGGAAGAGGGAGGAAGGCCTGGGAAGAGGGAGTGGGAGGAAGGCCTGGGAAGAGGAAGTGGGAGGAAGGCCTGGGAAGAGGAAGTGGGAGGAAGGCCTGGAAAGAGGGAGTGGGAGGAAGGCCTGGAAAGAGGGAGTGGGAGGAAGGCCTGGAAAGAGGGAGTGGGAGGAAGGCCTGGGAAGTGGGAGGAAGGCCTGGGAAGTGGGAGTGGGAGGAAGGCCTGGGAAGTGGGAGTGGGAGGAAGGCCTGGAAAGAGGGAGTGGGAGGAAGGCCTGGAAAGAGGGAGTGGGAGGAAGGCCTGGGAAGAGGGAGTGGGAGGAAGGCCTGGGAAGAGGGAGTGGGAGAGGAGAATAGCAGGGAAAGGGGCCGACAGGGAGGGGGAGAGATCAAATTTGGACAGTACAGTAAAGAGGGAGAACGAGTTAGAGGTGGCTTTTTGTACTGTTGCAAAATGTTATTTTTTGGGGTTCATCTGTGGAGTTCGTCATGTTTCAGCCTGTTGTAGCTTATTACTGGTGACTTGCCACTTCTTGCCTACATACCAGTCGGATTGAGAATGAGATGTAGATCTACCACATTGACCTAGAAACCTGTATACAGTACATGCTTACGCCTGTTGCATAATATACTTATCCAAACACTCATCCCATAGCAATACACTTTAATATCAATGCGGGTATTAATCAAATAATAGATAAATATTCGGGTATTTGACCTCCCCGTCATGTGACGTGCTCAGTGCTCCGGGGCTGACTCGGCTGGCTTCTTCATGCAGCGGAGTCAGTTCGGAGTCGCACAATTATGAAAAAGCAACCTTCCGCTGGAGCTGCATCTAGGGCAGATTTCACCAGCGACAACTGGACTTTCCTTCCAAGGCTAACAGAAAGGAACACCGCCGATAGATGGATAAAGGCATCGGAGAAGCTCTTCCTGAGTCTCAACGGTGAAGAGAATGGTACGAGATCCAACCAAAGTGCTTTTCTGTCCAGTAGAATGGGGGCTTCTAGAATGTCAGGTCGGAGGATCAGAGTCGAGGAGGGAGATATGAGTAGCTGGCAGTTATTTACATGCTGCTTGGTTGTCAAGAAGATCATGATCAGTTGGTATTGCGTACTTGTGTTTAACTATCTATCTAGAATAACGTTGGATATGGTTCAGTGGTTAGCCAGTGCCACCGACATCTGGGTAAAACATCTGGGCACCTTTGCATTGGTAGTAAAAAGGCATCGGCAGAACGTTCGCTGAAATGCAAACTGCGGCTGGCTGAGTCTCTAGCGATGCCGCCGCTAGGTAGTTGAGCTAGCTAATGTTCGCATTACCATCCATCCACAATGGCGTTAGATGCTAACTAGTGAGCCAGCTCCAGTTAGCTCTGTCCGCCAATGGACTTGAGTACAAAGCGATGTGACTGCAAGGCCATGCCAACTCGTGCGTGCACTCGTGCGATGACTTGACAAAGTTGGATTCCAAGAAAAGGGATGGAGATGACATTGTCCCCGCGAGACAGTACTGGGACCCATAATTCAAGGCTTGCCTGTATCAGTCTTGACTAGCTAGCAAATTAGCCTGCTAGTTTTCATTTTGCGTAAACTATCAGAGATTGTGTCGCTAACTCATGGTATTGTCTTTGCTATGGCAAGTTGTCATTAAACAATAGCTTACCCAGCTTCATTAGCTGACGAATTTCTGTCTTTGATTCCCCTCGGGGGTTCCACAGACTCTGGATTGTTCATCATCTAGCTAGCTAACCACCACTGACTAGCATAGTTAAGCTATATATATATATATATATATAAGGTTTGAAGCTTCTGATCAGCTTGTCATCAGACCGCTAAAAGTCAGTTGAAAACACACCAGACTTTTTAAAGGCATCTCTCTTGAAGAGTTTCAGGCTACATCGGGCCACTGTCAAGTCGCCGCCGGTTCGCGGTTTGGCCAGACAGACACAGCATGTGGCGTCACTAATTGTGCGCGGGGGTCTGGTTGTCATGCTGCTGTGTGTGATGGTTTGTTGTAGTCCCCATGTGTTCACTGTCCAGCGGTTTACCAGGCCAGATAAATGCATGTCGGTTACATGATATAGAACGGACACCAGCAAATGATCCCCCGATGTAATAGAACATCATTTAATTAAACAATAGAACCACATAAGTCCTACTTCCATCTGTTTTAGACTAAAGGGGATCATTAGACCACGCATCATTTTTTGCAAGTGTCAAAGGCCTTTATACAGCTCTGTCTATTCTGAACATATACTGAACAAAAATATAAACGCAACATGTAAAGTGTTGGTCCCATGTTTCATGAGCTGAAATAGAAGATCCCAGAAATGTTCCATACACAAAAGCTTATTTCTCTAAAATGTGTTTACATCCCTGTTAGTGAGCATTTCTCCTTTGCCAAGATAATCCATCTACTTGACAGGTGTGGCATATCAAGGTGCTGATTAAACAGCATGATCATTGCACAGGTGCACCTTGTGCTGGGGACAATAAAAGGCCACTCTAAAATGTGCAGTTTTGTCACACAACACAATGCCACAGATGTTTTGAGGGAGTGTGCAATTGGCATGCTGACTGCAGGAATGTCCACCAGAGCTGTTGCCAGAGAATTGAATGTTAATTTCGCTACCATAAACTGCCTCCGTCGTTTTAGAGAATTTGGCAGTACTTCCAACCAGCCACACAACTGCAGACCACGTGTATGGTGTTGTGTAGGCGAGCGGTTTGCTGATGTCAACGTTGTGAACAGAGTGCCTCATGGTGGCGGTGGGGTTATGGTATGGGCAGGCATAAGCTACGGAAAACGAACACAATTGGATTTTATTGATGGCAATTTGAATGCACAGATACTGTGATGAGATCCTGAGGCCCATTGGTGTGCCATTCATCTGCTGCCATCATGTTTCAGCATGATAATGCACAGCCCCATGTCGCAAGGATCTGTATAGAATTCTTGGAAGTTGAAATTGTCCCAGTTCACCCATGGCCTGCATACTCACCAGACATGTCACCCGTTGAGCATGTTTGGGATGCTTTGGATCGCCGTGTACGACAGCGTGTTCCAGTTCTTCGCACAGCCATTGAATAGGAGTGGGACAACATTCCACAGGCCACAATCAACAGCCTGATCAACACAATGTGAATGAGATGTGTCGCGCTGCATGAGGCAAATAGTGGTCACACCAGATATTGACTGGTTTTCTGATCCACGCCCCTACCTTTTTTAAAAAGGTATCTGTGTCCTACAGATGCATATCTGTATTCCCAGTCATGTGAAATCTATAGATTAGGGCCTAATACATGTATTTCAATTGACTGATACGGCAATTGCTCGGTACGGCAATTGCTCGGTACGGCAATTGCCTGGTACGGCAATTGCTCGGCCTCCAACCGCAAGGCACAACAGAGGGTAGTGCGTACGGCCCAGTACATCACTGGGGCAAAGCCTCCTGCCATCCAGGACCTCTACACCAGGCGGTGTCAGAGGAAGGCCCTGAAAATTGTCAAAGACCCCAGCCACCCCAGTCATAGACTGTTCTCTCTACTACCGCATGGCAAGCGGTACCGGAGTGCCAAGTCTAGGACAAAAAGGCTTCTCAACAGTTTTTACTCCCAAGCCATAAGACTCCTGAACAGGTAACCAAATGGTTACCCGGACTATTTGCATTGTGTGCCCTCCCCCCCCCCCCCTGCTACTCTATGTTTATCATATATGCATAGTCACTTTAACTATACATTCATTTACATACTACCTCAATTGTCCCGACCAACCAGTGCTCCCACATATTGGCTAACCGGCTATCTGCATTGTGTCCCACCACCCGCCAACCCCTCTCTTTACGCTACTGCTACTCTCTGTTCATCATATATGCATAGTCACTTTAACCATACCTACATGTTCATACTACCTCAATAAGCCTGACTAACCGGTGTCTGTATATAGCCTTGCTACTCTTATAGTCAAATGTCTTTTTACTGTTGTTTTATTTCTTTACTTACCTACACACACACACACACACACACACACACCTTTTTTTCCCGCACTATTGGTTAGAGCCTGTAAGTAAGCATTTCACTGTAATGTCTACACCTGTTGTATTCGGCGCATGTGACAAACTTTGATTTGAATGTTATCATTTGTGTTCTGTCAAAGTTCTTCCTCCCTCTGCATCAGATGCAGGTTGTTGTAATGCTACTCCTTGTTAGTGTAATGGTCACAGAAGGTTCATGAATAATTCATTAGAATGACCTATTATGATGCATTGCTATCACTTTTTGCAAGACCTCTAGGTGCCTCTTAAATGGGACTATTTTCCCTATAAAGTGTACTACTTAGTAGTACACTATATAGGGAATATGGTGCCATTGGGTCATAGCCCTAGATGGTGGACATCAACCATGGGTTTTCTGTCAAACTTTCCCAGAAGAACCTGTTTCTGCAATAAGTTCTGGCCAGGGCAGGTGTTGTGAAACTGCTCCTTGTTTCCCTCAGTCCCTGTCCTCTTTCCGCCTGTCACATGCCTCAGCTTACAGCCACTTAGCACGTTGTAGCTGTAGGGTGGTTTACCATAGCCCTGCTGCAGCCAGGCCAGCCCTGCTGCAGCCAGGCCAGCCCTGCTGCAGCCAGGCCAGCCCTGCTGCAGCCAGGCCAGCGCTGCAGAGATGGTCGCACTTACTCAGCATGTCTCGAAGATCGGCCAACCTGATAAAAAAAAACCTCACTGATCTACAAATCATTTTGCATCCCAAATAAACAAGTTTAAATAGTATGGGATCTGGACTACAGAATCTGCACAGTAACTTGTGTAGGGCAAGCCCCCTGGAATGCCCCCTCTGACTGTCAGTTTGCTAGAGGGCTCATCATGGACCAAAGGAGACTACTGCTGTATAGGAGTCTGGCCTGTTCTATATACAGTAAGCTATAGACTGTTATCACACACATTGTTCCAGTGCATTCAAAGCGTGAGAGCAGTGACACAGTTTAGTAGTGAAGGCAGCAGTGTTCTTGTGAAGTAGCAGTAGCATCACTAGCTGTCCTCCTCCTCCTGTTCTACCTTATTCACTCTGAGAGAAGAGTCTCTTATATTACACTACTATGCCTACAAGGGCTCCCTGGGCGTGTGAACTGAAGGCTCGTCACACTGCTGTCCCGTGACTTTTCACATGGCTCCACACTTGGCTTAGTTTCAAGTTCAAGTTTTATTAGTCACATGGACAGGTACAGTGAAATGCTTAACTTGCAAGCCCTACCCAACAGGGCAGTATTCAATATCAAAATAGTATCACTAATAGGAATAAAGAAATAGAAGAATGTAAGTTATATACAGGGTCAATGCCAGTACCACCTTTACAATGTGCAGGAATACTGGAGTAGTTAAGGTTGATATGTACATGTAGGCAGGGATCAGGAGAAAGTGACTGGGAGCAGGTTTAATAATTATAGTAAACAATATGGCAGCTGTATAATTGTTTGTGTGTGTGTGTGCTAGAGTGTCAGTGTATGTGTGATAGGTGAATATACATGTAAACAGGAGTAATAGTGACCAGTAGCAGGATAAATATACAGTACCAGTCAAAAGTTTGGACACACCTACTCATTCGAGGGTTTTTCTTTATTTTTACTATTTTCTACACTGTAGAATAATGGTGAAGACACTACCTGGATTTCTGCATAAATCTGACATAGTCACAACAATAAACACAGTGTGCTTAAACTAATAAAACACAAATTATTGTATTTGTCTTATATTGAATACATAATTTTAAACTTTCACATTGTAGGTTGGAAAAAGTATGTGAACCCCTCGGCTAAGACTTCTCCAAAAGCTAATTGGAGTCAGGAGTCAGCTAACCTGGAGTCCTATCAATGAGACGAGATTGGAGATGTTGGTTAGAGCTGCCTTGCCCTATTAAAAAACACAAAATTTGAGTTTGCTATTTACAAGAAGCATTGCTTGATGTGAACCATACCTCAAACAAAAGAGATCTCAGAAGACCTAAGTTTAAGAATTGTTGACTTGCATAAAGCTGGGAAGGGTTACAAAAGTATCTCTAAAAGCCTTGATGTTCATCAGTCCACGGTAAGACAAATTGTCTAGAAATGGAGAAAGTTCAGCACTGTTGCTACTCTCCCTAGGAGTGGCCGTCCTGCATAGATGACTGCAAGAGCACAGCGCAGAATAATCAATGAGGTTAAGAATCTTAGTGTCACCTAAAGACTTACAGAAATCTCTGGAACATGCTAACATCTCTGTTGACGAGTCGACGATGCGTAAAACACTAAAGAATGGTGTTCATGGGAGGACACCATGGAAGAAGCCACTGCTGTTCAAAAAAACATTGCTGCACGTCTGAAGTTTGCAAAAGAGCACCTGGATGTTCCACAGCGCTACTGGCAAAATATTCTGTGGACAGCAGAAACTACAGTTGAGTTGTTTGGAAGGAACACACAACACTATGTGTGGAGAAAAAAAGGCGCAGCACACCAAGATCAAAACCTCATCCCAACTGTAAAGTATGGTGGAGGGAGCATCATGGTTTGGGGCTGCTTTGCTGCCTCAGGGCCTGGACAGCTTGCTATCATCGACAGAAAAATGAATTCCCAAGTTTATCAAGACATTTTTCAGGAGAATGTAAGGCTTATCTGTCCGCCAATTGAAGCTCAACAGAAGTTAGGTGATGCAACAGAATGGCTTGAACAGAAGGAAAATACGCTTTCTGGAGTGGCCCAGTCAGTCCTGACCTCAACCCGATTGAGATGCTGTGGCATGACCTCAAGAGGGCAGTTCACACCTGACATCCCAAGAATATTGCTGAACTGAAACAGTTTTATAAAGAGGAATGGTCCAAAATTCCTCCTGACAGTTGTGCAGGTCTGATCCTCAACTACAGAAAATGTTTGGTTGAGGTTATTGCTGCCAAGGGAGGGTCAACCTGCTATTAAATCCAAGGGTTCACATACTTTTTCTTCCCACTGTAAGTCCTGGATGGCTGGGACCTCACCCCCAGTAATGCGCTAAGCTGTCTGTACTACCCTCCTTTAAGGCCCTCCGTCTGCAGTTGCCATACTAGATGGTAATACAAGCAGTCAGGATGCTCTCCATAGTGCAGCTGTAAAAGTTCCTAAGGATCTGAGTGGCCATGCCAAATGGTTTCAACCTCCTAAGGGAGAAGAGGCGCTGCCGTTCCCTCTTCACCACTGTGCTGGTGTGAGAGGACCATGTGATGTGATGTGATGTGATGTGGACACAGAGGATCTTGACCCTCCACTGTGGATGTGGATGAGGGGTGTGCACCCGCCCCTGTTTCCTGTAGTCCACATTCAGCTCCTTGGTCTTGCTGACGTTGAGGGAGTTTAACAACATTATCATATCATGTAGCTACAGTTAATATAGATAACATTATCATGTTGTGTAGTAATAGGACTTCTAACATTATGCCATGTTGATGATTGTGGTACTTTTTGCTTTAGCTATGAGATCAGTCATAGTGACAGCCTGAATCTTATCTTTGCCAATGTCAAAGTTTATTGACCTTCATTAATGCTGCAAAATGTCAGGCAATGTCAAATAAGACGATTGGAGTTGTATTACAGCTCTGGGTCATTGAGGGCAGTAGTTTATGGTGTTTTACGAAGAGCAGTGTAGACATTTAAGGACATGTTTATGATATTGCCTACAGTAAATGTTGATTTATTATGAAGGGAGGAGATTGATAGTTCCCTTAGAGTAGACTCCACTGTGCAACTGTTAGGGACCGTACCACTCACTACCTACTGGTGAAGTGGGACCGTACCACTCACTACCTACTGGTGAAGTGGGACCGTACCACTCACTACCTACTGGTGAAGTGGGACCGTACCACTCACTACCTACTGGTGAAGTGGGACCGTACCACTCACTACCTACTGGTGAAGTGGGACCGTACCACTCACTACCTACTGGTGAAGTGGGACCGTACCACTCACTACCTACTGGTGAAGTGGGACCGTACCACTCACTACCTACTGGTGAAGTGGGACCGTACCACTCACTACCTACTGGTGAAGTGGGACCGTACCACTCACTACCTACTGGTGAAGTGGGACCGTACCACTCACTACCTACTGGTGAAGTGGGACCGTACCCCTCACTACCTACTGGTGAAGTGGGACCGTACCCCTCACTACCTACTGGTGAAGTGGGACCGTACCACTCACTACCTACTGGTGAAGTGGGACCGTACCACTCACTACCTACTGGTGAAGTGGGACCGTACCACTCACTACCTACTGGTGAAGTGGGACCGTACCACTCACTACCTACTGGTGAAGTGGGACCGTACCACTCACTACCTACTGGTGAAGTGGGACCGTACCACTCACTACCTACTGGTGAAGTGGGACCGTACCACTCACTACCTACTGGTGAAGTGGGACCGTACCACTCACTACCTACTGGTGAAGTGGGACCGTACCACTCACTACCTACTGGTGAAGTGGGACCGTACCACTCACTACCTACTGGTGAAGTGGGACCGTACCCCTCACTACCTACTGGTGAAGTGGGACCGTACCCCTCACTACCTACTGGTGAAGTGGGACCGTACCACTCACTACCTACTGGTGAAGTGGGACCGTACCACTCACTACCTACTGGTGAAGTGGGACCGTACCCCTCACTACCTACTGGTGAAGTGGGACCGTACCCCTCACTACCTACTGGTGAAGTGGGACCGTACCACTCACTACCTACTGGTGAAGTGGGACCGTACCACTCACTACCTACTGGTGAAGTGGGACCGTACCACTCACTACCTACTGGTGAAGTGGGACCGTACCACTCACTACCTACTGGTGAAGTGGGACCGTACCACTAGCTACTGGTGTAGGGTGAAGTGGGACTGGTGAGAGGTCTGTCCATAATAAAGTGTTACTCTGCCTTAACAACGCTGTCAACAAGGTAGGTCCTACAGGCCCTAGTTTTGTCGTACCTGGACTACTGTCCAGTTATGTGGTCAGATGCCACAAAGAGGGACTTAAGAAAATTACAACTGGTCCAGAACAGGGCAGTACGGCTGGCCCTTAAATGTACACGGAAAGCTAATGTGTCAATCTCTCCAGGCTCAAGTAATTGGACTGGATTGATTTGAGTAGAGGAAAGATTGACTTCATCACTACTTGTATTTGTGAGAAGTATTGACATGTTGAATGCACAGTGATGTCTGTTTTTAAACTACTAGTACACAGATCAGACACCCATGCATACCCCACCAGACATGCCACCAGAGGTCTCTTCAGTCCCCAAGTCCAGAACAGACTATGGGAGGAGCACAGTACTACAAAGAGCCATGACAACATGGAACTCTATTCCACATCAAGTAACTGATGCAAGCAGTAAAATTCAATAAAATAAAGATAATAATACACGTTATGGAACAGCGGACTGTGAAGAGAGAGACACACACACACACACACACACACACACACACACACACACACACACACACACACACACACACACACACACACACACACACACACACACACACACACACACACACACACACAATAACATACTCACTATACACACACGTACACATTGATTTTGTGTTGTGGATATGTGGTAGTAGAGTAGTGGCCTGAGGGCACACACTTAATGTGTTGTGAAATGTATTTTAATGTTTAAATTGAATTATAATGTATATTACTGCCTTCATGTTGCTGGACCCCAGAAAGGGTAGCTGCTGACTTGGAAGCAGCTAATAGGGATCCTTAGTAAGTACAAATACTGGTGTATGTTGAAGTTGCCCCTAGACGCTAGTTTGGGGTCAGTTTTTCATTTTCTGTCCCTCATTTTCTGTCCCTCACTAATGGCTAAGGTTGGGAAGGGCCTGTAAGTAAGCATTAGTTACTCTACACCTGTTGTTTACAAAGCATTTGACAAATAACATTTGATTTTGATTTGATTGGAGGAGGGGAAGCTAATCCTACATATTCACAGGGGGAAACTTCACCCCAGCGTGTACCTACCTACTCTCTAGGTATCCTGTTGTCTCTTGTGACATGCTAGTTACATGGGCCTATATGATAACGTTTCATATCTCAATTGGGTTGAGGTCGTGTGATTGTGGAAGCCAGATCATCTGATGTAGTGCTCCATCACTCTCCTTCTTGGTCAAATAGCCCTTACACAGTCTGGAGGTGTGTTGGGTCATTGTTGAAAAACAAATTATATTCCCACTAAGCGCAAACCAGATGGGATTGCGTATCGCTGCAGAATGCTGTGGTAGCCATGCTGGTTAGGTGCCTTGAATTCTAGTTCATTGGAGGTATCGGCCATAATCGGTGTCCAAAAATGCCGATTACCGATTGTTATGAACTTGAAATCGGCCCTATTTAATCGGTCGACCTCGTCTCTGGCAACAGCTCTGGTGGACATTCCTGCAGTCAGCATGCCAATTGCACACTCCCTCAAACCTTGAGACATCTGTGGCATTGTGTTGTGTGACATAACTGCACATTTTAGAGTGGCCTTTTATTGTCCCCAGCACAAGGTGAACCTGTGTAATGATTATGGTGTTTAATCAGCTTCTTGATATGCCACACCTGTCAGGTAGATGGATTATCTTGGTAAAGGAGAAATGCTCACTAACAGGGACGTAAACAGATGTGTGCAAAAAATGAGAGAAATAAGCTTCTAGGATCTTTTATTTCAGCTCATGAAACATGAGACCAACACTTTACATGTTGCATTTTATATTTTTGTTCAGTATAGTTCCTCTCCTCTGTTATCTCCTTATCTCTCCCTTGTGGTGTGTCCACCTAATCCTTCGGTCTTTGTTTTAGTAGTAATAATATTAATAATGCCTATTTAGAGGTGAGAAAGATAGCGGTCTGTCTGCCTGCTACAGAGGCAAGGCCAGTGTGCAAACTACTTTACGTGAGAGGTAAGCCTATTCACCCAGCCTCTCTTAGAGGACAAAGGAAGTTGATTTGAAGCATTTTCAAATCTCTTTATTGTAATAATAAAATAAAAAAACCGCTGAGCATTTTTCAATCAACACTGGCCTTCTGAGGATGACTCAACACCTCTTTTACACTTAATTTTTGTTGTCATATAGCAGACACTGTTATCCAGAGCAACTTACACAAGCAATTAGGGTTAAGTACCTTGCTCAAGGGCACATCGACAGATTTTTCACCTAGTCAGCTCTGGGATTTGAATCAGCGACCTTTCAGTTACTGGTCCAACGCTCTTAACCAATAGGCTACCTGCCTTTTACACATTCTCCTGTTTGACCCTGAGCTTCTCAGCTTTGTCATGCCCCTTGCCTGGACCGCTAGCCTGGCAGGTAACAACAGTATAAACTGTCTCTTGTTATTAACACCGCAGCACCACTGTCTTCATGCTAATGTCTTCTCTCTCCCCCAGTTTATAGATTCATTATGAGTGTGAGAACAGGCTGGCTGGCCAGATGTTATCTGGAATTCTATGAGTCAGTCAGGCATGTCGGCCAGAGGAGTGAGAGAGGAGAGGTTAACTAGGGCTGCAGGCCAGGGCTGTGTGCGTTTAGCCACCTTTCTGTCACTGCCACAGCCCGCCTACCTGGGAAACGGGTTGGAGAGTGGGTAGGAAGTTGGGTGGGGAGTTGGGTGCTTCATGAAACCGACTCATGTCGTCAGAAGGTAAAGGGTCAACAGAGGGGTGTGTGTGTGTGTGTGTGTGCGGTTTATGAAGGGAAATGGGGCTGGTTAATTTCCTACAGGAAGACTAAGTGGCCAAAAAGAGCCCTTCCTCTGTTTGGCAGAGAAAGAGGGAGGGAGAGGGAGGTAGAGAGAGGGGGAGAACGAGGGAGGTAGAGAGAGGGGGAGAACGAGGGAGGTAGAGAGAGGGGGAGAACGAGGGAGGTCGAGAGGGGGAGAACGAGGGAGGTCGAGTGAGGGATGTAGAGAGAGAAGGAGAACTAGAGGGAGAGAGACGTGTCTGTGTTCCTGGCTGGGGCTTTAAAGTGCATCTAAATTGAGTCTTTTGTTGCCTGACATTCTCCGGTACCATGGATACAGGTCAACGGGGACCAAAGCCTCTCTAACAACCCTCTGTTAACACTATTAACCATCAGACCACCTGAATGAATGAGATGTCCTGTATTCATTATCTGAAGCATTCAAATCTTCTCCTGTTATCATAATATCACCATCCTATTGAATATAGTTTTACCATAATGAATAGGGCTGGGAATTGCCAGGGACTCACGATACAATATTATCACGATACTTAGGTGCCGATACGATTCTATATATATTGCGATTCGATACTGTGATTTTGTGATTTGATGTTCTAAACATATTGCTCACTATAGAGTATGTCTGCTGCAGAGAGACGAAAGCATGAGAAAACGAGTTTTGATCAGTCAGGGAAATAAAAGTGCTGTAAACATGTTGACTCACTATTTAAAAAGAAGATTGAAAACAAGCTATACAGCCGACTAGCGCTAGCTGACCCGTACAGCCGACTAGCGCTAGCTGACCCGTGCAGCCGACTAGCGCTAGCTGACCCGTGCAGCCGACTAGCGCTAGCTGACCCTACCTACTGTAGCATAAATACATATATTATACAGTACCAGTCAAAAGTTAGGACATCTACTCATTGAAGGGTTGTTCTTTATTTAAATGATTCTCTACGTTGTAGAAAAGTAGTGAAGACCTCAAAACTATCAAATGACATATGGAACAATGTAGTAACCAAAAAAGTGTTAAACAATTCAAAATAGATTTGAGATTCTTCAAATTAGCCACCCTTTGCCTTGATGACCGCTTTGCTTACTCTTGGCTTTCTCTCAACCAGCTTCACCTGGAATTATTTTCCAACAGTCTTGAAGGAGTTCCCACATATGCTGAGAACTTGTTGGCTGCTTTTCCTTCACTCTGCGGTCCAACTCATCCCAAACCATCCCAAACCATCTCAATTGGGTTGAGGTCAGGTGATTGTGGAGTTCAGGTCATCTGATGCAGCACTCCATAACTCTCCTTCTTGGTCAAATAGCCCTTACACAACCTGCAGGTGTGTTGGGTCATTGTCCTGTTGGAAAACAAATGACAGTCCCACTAAGCCCAAACCAGATGGGATGGTGTATCGCTGTAGAATGCTGTGGTAGCTATTCTGGTTAAGTGTGCCTTGAATTCTAAATAAATCACAGACAGTGTCACCAGCAAAGCACCCCCACATCATCACACCTCCATGCTTCACGGTGGGAACCACACATGCAGAGATCATCCATTCACCTACTCTGCGTCTCACAAAGACACTGCAGTTGGAACCAAAAATCTAAATTTGGATTCATCAGAACAAAGGACAGATTTCCACCAGTCTGTCCATTGCTCATGTTTCTTGGCCCAAGCAAGTCTCTTCTTCTTATTCATGTCTTTTAGTAGTGGTTTCTTTGCAGCAATTCAACCATGAAGGCCTGATTCACACAGTCTCCTCTGAACAATTGATGTTGAGATGTCTGTTACTTGAACTCTGTGAACTCTGCGACTGCACTTGAAGAAACATTCAAAGTTCTTGACATTTTCCGTATTGACAGACCTTCATGTCTTAAAGTAATGATGGACTGTCATTTCTCCTTGCTTATTTGAGCTGTTATTGGCATAATATGGACTTGGTCTTTTACCAAATAGAGTCTTCTGTATACCACCTCTACCTTGTCACAACATAACTGATTGGCTCAAATGTATTAATTTGTGGAATTTCTTTCCTTCTTAACTTTTAACAAGGCACACCTGTTAATTGAAATGTATTCCAAGTGACTACCTCTTGAAGCTGTGCCAAGAGTGTGCAAAACTGTCAGAGGCAAAGGGTGGCTACTTTGAAGAATCTCAAATCTAAAATATATTTTGATTTGTTTAACACTTTTGGTTACTACATGATTCCATATGTGTTATTTCATAGTTTTGATGTCTTCACTATTATTCTACAATGTAGAAAATAGTACAAATAATGAGAAACCATTGAATGAGTAGGTGTGTCCAAACTTTTGACATGTACTGTGTATATAGGCCTAATACATATAATTGTTTTTACAAATCGATACTTGGGGTCAAATATCTGTATAATATCATCCCAAAATAATATTGCAAAATGTAACTGTATATATTCCCCCATCACTAATAATGAACAGAGATAGCCTTGTGAAACCAGCTTGATCTCGCGATCGCTCACGTTCTGTTTCACTTCACATCGAAACGTGAACACAGCGGACAGTCTGCTTGACCAGGGTAGAGCAGATTTGAATAGTAGGAATGCCATTGACCAGAGAGTTGGGCCTAGTTTCAGTGGGAAGTGAGTCGCTCCCAGTGACTATTCGTTGTCTAATAATGGTAAGCCTTACCAAGTCGTCCTGTGAGTACCTAACCTGTGGTTCCTGTGTATGTAGCGGAGGTGGTTGGTTGAGTGAAACATGCTCACTGTCTCAGCAGGTGGTCTGAAGAAGATATAAATGACTGAGGCCTCTACCTCTACCATCCTGCCTCTCTCTCTCCGGAAATAAGCAGTGTGTCTCATACACATTCATCAGCCCTCTAAGTTAGAGGTCGACCAATTAATCGGAATGGCCGATTAATTAGGGCTGATTTCAAGTTTTCATAACAATCGGTAATCGGTATTTTTGGCCACCGATTTGCCCAAATTTTTTATATATATATATATATATTTTTTACACCTTTATTTAACTAGGCAAGTCAGATTAAGAACACATTCTTATTTTCAATGACGGCCTAGGAACGGGGGTTAACTGCCTTGTTCATGGGGGATTCGTTTTTGCAACCTTGGTTACTAGTCCAACGCTCTAACCACCTGCCTTACATTGCACTCCACGAGATGAGATGATAGTTTCCGGATTCGACCATATTAATGACCTAAGGCTTGTATTTCTGTGTGTTTATTATGTTATAATTAAGTCTATGATTTGATAGAGCAGTCTGACTGAGCGGTGGTAGGCACCAGCAGGCTCGTAAGCATTCATTCAGACAGCACTTTCGTGCGTTTTGCCAGCAGCTCTTCGCTGTGTTTCAAGCTGTTTATGACTTCAAGCCGGGTGGGTATAATTTGTGTAACATTCCAACAGGAATCTATTCCAAAAACTTTGTAAATAACAAGGTTGTCAAAAACAACGCATACAAAGTTGTATAGCGGCAGAATAAGATACCGGGTAGGGAGTGGTCTATTTCATTGCGTTTTTCACTCATCACGTTTATTCCGAAAAATATCTGTCCTCACTCTGGTTGCCAATGGACAAACATGAAGAATAAGCTACGTGGTGAGTTGATGCCTATTCGGCAGCTAGTTAGCTAGGTTTGTATGCGTTGCTACTTTGTATGCGTTGTTGGTTGGCAACCTTTTACTTTATGTTTTTTGGAACAGATTCCTGTTGGAACGTTCCACAAATTATACCCACCCCTTCAAGCCTGTCAACTCCCAAGATTAGGCTGGTGTAACCGATGTGAAATGGCTAGCTAGTTAGCGGGTGCGCGCTAATAGCGTTTCAAACGTCACTCGCTCTGAGACTTGGAGTAGTTGTTCCCCTTCCTCTACATGGGTAACGCTGCTTCGAGGGTGGCTGTTGTCGATGTGTTCCTGGTTCGAGCCCAGGTAGGAGCGAGGAGAGGGACGGAAGCTATACTGTTACACTGGCAATACTAAAGTGCCTATAAGAACATCCAATAGTCAAAGGTATATGAAATACAAATCGTATAGAGAGAAATAGTCCTATAATTTCTATAATAACTACAACCTAAAACTTCTTACCTTGGAATATTGAACTCATGTTAAAAGGAACCACCAGCTTTCATATGTTCTCATGTTCTGAGCAAGGCACTTAAACGTTAGCTTTCTTACATGGCACATATTGCACTTTTACTTTCTTCTCCAACATTTTGTTTTGCATTATTTAAACCAAATTGAACATGTTTCATTATTTATTTGAGGCTAGATTGATTTTATTGATGTATTATATTAAGTTAAAATAAGTGTTCATTCAGTATTGTTGTAATTGTCATTATTACAAATAAATAAATAAAAAAATTGTCCGATTAATCTGTATCGGCTTTTTTGGGTCCTCAAATAATCGGTATCGATATCGGCATTGAAAAATCATAATCGGTCGACCTCTACTCTGAGTGTCTCTCCTACAGATGAACTCCTATTCAAAGTTAGAGTAACACAAGGTTTCTCTCTACTGCTCACTGATCACTCAGCTTTTAACAGACACGGATTTGCAATTTTCAATCACCTTTTAGACTTTGAGACCGGAGCGATTTATGTGGTGAGGGACAGAGCGACAGAGAGGAAGATATAGAGTGAGAGATGGTATCTGTGGAGATCTGTTGAGGCTGGTGTGGTTGGTTGGTCAGGAGATGCGTGAAGGTTATTTGGTATGTTCCTGTACTCAGCCCTTAAACCGCCATGAAGAAGACAACTTCCAGGTAGACAACCTGTTTTATCTGTGTTTTAGAACTTCTGGTCTTCTACCTCCTGTTTTATCTGTGTTTTAGAACTTCTGGTCTTCTACCTCCTGTTTTTAGAGTTCTGTTCTACTTCTGTTGTTCTAGCGCTTTTGTTGTGCCGCTGCTGTGTTACAGCTTCCATCTGACCTTTGTTCGAGAACTTCAGTTCTTCTAGCGCTGTTTCTGAAACGCCTGTTGTCCTAAAACTGTTTGTAGCTGGTATGTTCTTTCGCTGTGGGAAAACAACAGGGCTACTAGGCCTCTTCAAACCTGGTCATTCCCAGTGTTGTGTAATCTCAGCTCTCTGCCAGTAAACCACTGTACCCAGTACTTCTCTGAGTTAGGAGGAGGTGAAGAATTTCAGCCTGTTCCTTTGTGAAGGGAAGGATTATTGGTGCTAATCGTCTGTGAGACCCTGTGTTGTTTAGAACCAGGAACAAAAAGCAATCGGAACGACGGAACCCTGGAAATTAATTGAAAATTCTTCTGACATAAAGCTCTCGTTCTCGCTGGACGCTCGGCCGCCTGTCTCAGGAGAGTGAGAGAGTTTGTGGTTGTGAACGGACTGCTGCTGCTCACACACACACACACACACACACACACACACACACACACACACACACACACACACACACACACTGCTGTCCCCTTGGCAGCACTAGCAGCTCTGGTCTAATACACAGCAGGATTTAGTCTGATTACATTTATTAGTTTATCAATCAGAATACTGAGCCTCCTGGATTAGGGGGTCACTAGGAGCTCCTGGCTGGCTAGTTTGGGGGCCCCTGAGGGGAGCTCGGCTCTGTGGTTACTGGTTAGTTACAACAGCAAACATTGATTGGACTGCCTTTAACTATGAAAATATTGTCTTGTATTATTTTGTGTTGACATGAGTTCAAATTGTATGTACGCATGTACAGTCGTGGGCAAAAGTTTTGAGAATGACACAAATATAAATTTTCAGTCTGCTGCCTCAGTTTGTATGATGGCAATTTGAATATACTCCAGAATGTTATGAAGAGTGATCAGATTAATTGCAAAGTCCCTCTTTGCCATGCAAATGAACTGAATCCCAAAAACACATTTCCACTGCATTTCAGCCCCACCACCACCACAAAAGGACCAGCTAACATCATGTCAGTGATTCTCTCGTTAACACAGGTGTGTGTTGAGGACAAGGCTGGAGATCACTCTGTCATGCTGATTGAGTTTGAATAACAGACTGGAAGCTTCAAAAGGAGGGTGGTGCTCGGAATCATTGTTCTTCCTCTGTCAACCATGGTTACCTGCAAGGAAACACGTGCCGTCATCATTGCTTTGCACAAAAAGGGCTTCTCCCAACCATCCAGGAACAGTTTGGTGACGAACAATGCCTTTTCCAGCATGATGGAGCATCTTACCATAAGGCAAAAGTGATAACTAAGTGGCTCGGGGAACAAAACATCGATTTTTTTGGGGGGGGGGGGTCCATGGCCAGGAAACTCCCCAGACCTTAATTCCATTGAGAACTTGTGGTCAATCCTCGAGGCGGGTGGACAAACAAAAACCCACAAATTACGACAAACTCCAAGCATTGATTATACAAGAATGGGCTCCCATCAGTCAGGATGTGGCCCAGAAGTTAATTGACAGCATGCCAGGGCGGATTGCAGAGGTCTTGAAAAAGAAGGGTCAACACTGCAAATATTGACTCTTTGCATCAACTTAATGTAATTGTCAATAAAAGCCTTTGACACTTATGAAATGCTTGTAATTATACTTCAGTATTCCATAGTAACATCTGACAAAAATATCTAAAGACACTGAAGCAGCAAACTTTGTGAAAATGTATATTTGTGTCATTCTCAACTTTTGGCCACGACTGTATGTATGTTGAATGTTCATGGTAAGTCAATTAAGCAATCAAGTAGACCAGCTACAGCCCCGTTTGAACTGTACATTGGCCCATGGTTTCCCTACTATAGTGATCTCTGATACAGGGAGCCAATTTGTAACGTTGTGCTTCATTATATTTCTGTCTCCTCTCTCCACAGTCCCAGAAATCCTGGATAGAAAGCACTTTCACCAAGAGGGAATGTGTCCACATACTTCCAGTGTCGAAAGACCCCCACAGGTATCATTCAATCAAATGTATTTATAAAGCCCTTTTTACATCAGCCGATGTCACAAAGTGCTATACAGAAAGAAACCCAGCCTAAAACCCCAAACAGCAAGCAATGCAGACGCAGAAGCACGGTGGCTAGGAAAAACTCCCTAGAAAGGCAGGAACCTAGGACGAAACCTAGAGAGGAACCAAGCTCTGCGGGGTGGCCAGTCCTCTTCTGGCTGTGCTGGGTGGAGATTATAACAGAACATGGCCAAGATGTTCAAACGTTCATAGATGACCAGCAGGGTCAGATGATAATAATAATCAGTGGTTGTAGAGAGTGCAACAGGTCAGCACCTCAGGAGTAAATGTCAGTTGGCTTTTCATAGCCAATCATAGAGAGAGAGTCGAAAACAGCAGGTCCGGGACAAGGCATCACGTCCGGTGAACAGGTAGAACAGTTGAAACTGGAGCAGCAGCAGATGGACTGGGGACAGCAAGAAGTCATCAGGCCATGTAGTCCTGAGGCCCCTAGGACTCCGGTCCTCCGAGAGGAGAGAGTTAGAGGGCGCATACTTAAATTCACACAGGACACCGGATAAGACAGGAGAAATACTCCAGATATAACAGAGTATGTCTGTGTCTCTGTCTCTTTCTCTGTCTGTCTCTCACATGTATCTCTCTCTCCCGTCCCTCCATCCGTGAGTGTTTATTACCTGCATGGTGGGGTTAGTACACTGCAATCTGTAATTACACTGAGTGTCAGTAAAGGCCAGAAGGTGAAACTTAGCCACTACTGTAGTAAGTAAGATTTGGTGTTAGGGCAGGGTGTAGCCCAACTACTAGGTTATCCTCCAACAGCCAGCCAGCCAGCCAGACAGCCAGCTAGCCAAGGGCGTAACTTTGTGTCAATTAGTTCCAGTGTCAACACCCCCTCTACAGGGGGTCCGGGGGCTTGGGAGATTTTATTTTACTTGCTGTGAAATGGTTGTTTCTGTTGACTTTCTAAGGGAAACTGCATCTAAAAAAATTCTGATAATTTGGGCAATATACCCCAATCACAACTGCAAAAACCAATATTTTTCTATATTACTTTAAACCGTGTTCCTACTCTTAACAGTTAACAGAAAGTCACCACCACACCCATTCTTTAACTAAATTTGAATGTCAAAGCCCATTATTCTATTTGTGTACCCTTCGCCACACTTGGTTAGTACATGGTCTTGAATAACTCATTTCTTATACCCAACTAATTTAAAAGCAGTCGAGTACAGAAACTTTTTACACAATTTAATTGCAGTATTAATTCCTCAAATAATTCAGTGACAGTTGGAAATATAACTCTTCAATATGGATCAAACATTAGACTTAAATAAATAAATCAGTATGGTGTCATTCTCAAGCATTAGAATTCAAAATAAATCAAATTGTATTTGTCACATGCGCCGAATACAACAGATGTAGACCTTACAGTGAAATGCTTACTTAACCAACAATGCAGTTTTAAGACAATATTTAAATATTTTAAAGTAAGAGATAAGAAAAACAAATAATTAAGGAGCAGCAGTAAATAACAATAGCGGGGCTATATACAGGGGTTACCGGTACAGAGTCAATGTGCGGGGGCACTGGTGTCGAGGTAATTGAGGTAATTATGTAGATGCAGGTAGGGTTATTAAAGTGGCTATGCATAGATAATAACAGAGAGTAACAGCATCGGGGGTGCAAATCAGTATGGCGTCATTCTCAAGCAATAGACTTCAAAAATACTTAACATTGTCGTTCACCATCAAGTAAAAAAACATACACATTGAATAACTGGTTGCAACCATATATACAAAGGTGGGAATATAGTGGTACAGAGAGGGGTTCAGATCTTCACTCTCAATTCACTTAAATGCACCAAATACCTGTTTATGGCCGTCACTGACGGAATAAGATGTGGGCATATTGTTTTCCTATCCATGGTATCCGGCTTCTCCTGGTGGATAGGACAGACGGCAACATGGTGCAATCTGCTTTGTGTCATTGTTGATCACAGCCACATCTTCAACCTCCATGAGAACCAAATGAAATCAGAATGCCGACAACAACATTCGTTATAACACTTGGGCTACAGTCAGCAAAGATGAGGAGCTGAACCGATAGTTCCAATGTGTGCAACATGTTTTACCAGACTGCCTTATAACTCAAATTCAAAATGTTTACGTGATGTCCTGTTCGTCCTCACCCTGTGCCTCAACATGGGTGGTGCTCTCCCTCTCTCTACTGACTCTCTGATCCCTGCCATGACAACCAAATGAAATCAGAATGCAGGCAGCAGTCATTTTGTTATAGCACTTGGGCTATAGTCAGCAAAGATGAGGAGTTGAACTGATAGTGCCTCATCTGATGACCTGTTCGTCCTCTCCCTGCCTCAGCATGGGGGGTGCTCACTCTCTCTCTTGCCTGTCTTTGAACCCTGCCATAATCATATGACCAAATACCATAATCATATGACAAAAATGTCTGGCCTTAACAATGATGGGGTTACCCTATTAAGACGAATTAGATTCTGCTTTTATTAGCTAAATTATTGATTTACTGTCTGGCAATAAGTATAGCTAGCTGACTGCATAGTACCAGTCTATTGTGAATTGTACAGTGTAGATAGCTATGTAGCCATTCATTTACTTAGTCTACTGCACTCCTTCAATCTTATGTCCTGCACTTTTCTCGTCTTTGGTATTGGCACCTCCATTAAGTTACTTTTTCACTAGGGTGACCACTGACTCACTAAGTGCTGCTCATCTGAAACTGCAGTTGGAAAGATAAAAGAGAAGATCAAGATACTGTGCTAGCTTTGGTGCTAGCTTGCTAACCTTAGCCTAGCTAAAATAGCCAACCTAGCATTGCATCACTTGGTATTAAACTGTTTTTATACTATTATCTCATCACCAATAGTTTGCTAAATACACAACAACATAGGACTACATTTTATAAAATGTTCATGAACTTTTACTCGTTTTAAACTTTCAAAACATTTATACATTGGAGCGCTCGTGAATATAGCTTCCCAGGGTACAAGACTAATCTTGATTCTGGAGCGGCACCGGAGACAGCGTCTTCCATCAACAAAGCACCAAATTATGGAATTTCTTGTGGAAGAATGGTTTGGCATCCCTCCAATAGAGTTCCAGACACTTGTGGAATCCATGCCAATGCGCTTTGAAGCTGTTCTGGCGGCTCGTGGTGGCCCAATGGCCTATTAAGATGCTTTATGCTTTCTCTCCATGTTTCCCATCCCACCCATGGCATTATTATCCAAAGCTAGCAGAGCCGAAACGAAAGCCTACTGGAGGCACGGTTCGTTCAAATCAAACACGAGCGGAGAGAAAGGCCAGTGCCTGTTGCGCACTGCGTATCATCCACCTTGCACCTCTGAGCGGAGGCAGTCAGCAGTTTGAAGGTAGCCTAGCCAAAATCAGACCATAGAAATTGAGGGAATTATTTGATAAACACTTCCTTATGCCATTGAAACCAGCTTTATTTCATTGTTCCAGCAGCCAAAGACACAATCCTTGTCATATTAGCAACCCATGCTAGTTGTTGCATCTTTAGATCTCACCTCTTTCTAAATGTGTGGTGTGCTTTTTAGTGTGTTCCAGCTACTTGCATTCTGGAACATTTGTTCAGAGCCTACTGCCGTGTGTGCATTGTTGCGCTTATTCTGATATGTTACATCCGCCTAATTGCTTTGTATTTATGTTTTATGTGCAGTGGTTATATTAATTTTGGATCTGTCGTCCCAGAACAGTCCCAAGGTCTGTTTTGAACCGTCCCAGACATATACTTTTTATCATCCCGGGACGAGAGGGACACCTTTTTAATTTTGAGCCCTGTAGCTACGTTTCCTCGGCAATACGGCACAAAGATAGAGAGGTAGTGCATGCTGCTGAACTGTTACTGCAGGGTTGCTGCCTCTGGGGACCGGGCGCAACCAAAAGCATTTTTGGCGGCTGGGGGATCCAATTGTAAAATGAGGAGCAGGTGTTGTTTTCTATGTTTATAATCTGACAATATAATATGAGGGTCTGATGTGTAGGCTAGGCTATGTGTGTTGTGTTTAAGGCTTGTATGAATTTGAAGGTCTCCTGCCGCTTAGTACTGTAGTATTTCCTACTTGAACTTGCTGGAATGTGACATTGCAGTGCTGGAATTCTACAGAGGTCCCGTTTGTACACTTTTCACACTACTGAACCATGCTGGCCTGGTTACAATGCTGCAACTGTGTTGGGAAAGACAATCTGAAAAGAAAAATCCAAGCAAGCACAGTACGGTTTGGGTTCGAGACAGTGTGAAAAGGGTGCTAGTGTGTGTGGTGTAAGTGTGTGGTAGGTTACAGTCATTCAGTTCACCACATCTACTGGACAGCTCAAATAAGTCGGCTCTCTTCAAAACATGTATTTTATTGTGAAGTACTAACAAAGGATTTCACGCTAGCTATTTTTCCTAAAATGACATCAATGGTTGCCAGTTTACACTCAGTGACATGGATTCCATCCCCACACTCTAAAAGTAGTGGTTCCCAACCTGGTGTGTCTTGAGGAACTCTCAGGTGTGCCGTGAAACTTTTTCTAATCTTGATTTTAAAGAATTTGAACACTTAGTTAAAAGTGACCAGTGGAATGCACATGGGAGCAGTGGCAGTCAGATAATACACTAAATGGCACATGGTTACATCTGCACCATTGTTTCAAGTCCAGTGTGCTCAGGATGTTACATTTCTATCATTTGAAAACCATTGGCACAGGCAACTTTGATTAGGCTTAACCAGAGTCATTTATTTCTTAATATATGGCTCTGGACTTAGCTATGCCACAGCCTCTGCCATAGAACCAAATGGGTCATGGCTTTGTGTCTGTGGTTGCACCTTTTACAATGCAGAAAACCACTCATCTGTTGCCAAAACCATTCAAAACTAAATACCTATTTTACCGGAACTACATTCTCATTTCTGGCGCAGGTTGCGGGACACTCTTAAAACGGGTGCACACTAAAATTAACCATCATGAGTTAGGGTTTATTTGAAAATATTTCAAATAAACCCTAATGTATAAAAAAAAAATTCACAGAAAATAAACTGCTATTTATAGTTCTCAACAGATGTTAGATCGGGTTCAAATCCGTGCTCTGGCTGGGCCACTCAAGGACATTCAGAGAGACTTTTCCCGAAGCCACTCCCGCGGTTGATTTGGCTGTGTGCTTTGGGCCGTTGTCCTGTTGGAAGGTGAATCTTTGCCCCAGTCTGAGAACCTGCTCCAGAGCGCTCAGGACTTCATCAAGGAGTTCTCTGTCCTTCTGGAAGGTACTCCCATCTCTACAGAAGAACTCCAGAGCTATGTCAGTGATCATCGGGTTCTTTGTTTCCTCCCTGATTAAGGCCCTTGTCCCCTGATTTCTCAGTTTGGCCGGGCGGCCAGGTCTAGGAAGAGTTTTGGTGGTTACATACTTCTTCCATTTGGGAATGATTGAGGCCACTGTTCTTGGGACCTTCAATGCTGCAGAAATGTTTTGGTACCCTTCCCCCAGATCTGTGCTTGGACGCAATCCTGTCTCGGCGCTCTACGGACAATTCCTTCGACCTCATGGCTTGTTTTTAGCTCTGACATTCACTGTCAACTGTGGGACCTTACATAGACAGGTGTGTGCCTTTCCAAATCATGTCCAATCAGTTGAATTTACCACAGGTGGACTCAAGTTGTAGAAACAAGGATGATCAATGGAAACAGGATGCACCTGAGCTCAATTTCGAGTCTCATAGCAAAGGGTCTGAATACTTATGTAAATAAGGAATTGATGTTTTTATTTTTTATACACTTGCAAAAATGTTATACGTTTTCCGCTTTGCCATTATGGGGTATTGTGTGTAGATTGCTGAGGATTTTTTATTTATTTAATCCATTTTAAAATAAGGGCTGTAACGTAACAACATGTGGAAAAAGTGAAGGAGTCTGATTGCTTTCCGAAGGCACTGTGTCTATATACACATCAATTACACATAACACGAAAAGCAGAACACAAACATATGAAACAAACACTTTCTTAAGTAAAAAGGCCATCTAACGTCTTCCTGAATTTCCCCTAGAGGCACCAAATCCACCAACTTTAGGCACTTTTGGAGATTGCTAACTCGGTGGAGATCATTGCTAACTCGGTGGAGATCATTGCTAACTCGGTGGAGATCATATCCAATATCAGATTTCTGTATAAACTAGAGGAGTCTCAGTTGGCCCGACCAACCAGTGCTCCCGCACATTGGCTAACCGGGCTATCTGCATTGTGTCCCGCCACCCACCACCCGCCAACCCCTCTTTTACGCTACTGCTACTCTCTGTTCATATATGCAAAGTCACTTTAACCATATCTACATGTACATACTACCTCAATCAGCCTGACTAACCGGTGTCTGTATGTAGCCTTGCTACTTTTATAGCCTCGCTACTGTATATAGCCTGTCTTTTTACTGTTGTTTTATTTCTTTACTTACCTATTTTTCACCTAATACTTTTTTTGCACTATTGGTTAGAGCCTGTAAGTAAGCATTTCACTGTAAGGTCTACCTACACCTGTTGTATTCGGCGCACGTGACAAATAAACTTTGATTTGATTTATATATCGGTGAGTGTGTTACGCAATCAATTCTAGCTGGTTTACTTATTGATCACACTAACAACACTGCTGCTTCCTGTGAAGTACAACCCCGAGATGGGATAACAACGGTTACATGATGAACGTGTCTTCAAACGAGACTAGATAGAAACTGTTGTCTGGGTTCATCTCAGGTAACAGCTATACTATACAGTGGGGGAAAAAAGTATTTGATCCCCTGCTGATTTTGTACGTTTGCCCACTGACAAAGAAAGGATCAGTCTATAATTTTAATGGTAGGTTTATTTGAACAGTGAGAGACAGAATAACAACAAAAATATCCAGAAAAACGCATGTCAGAAATGTTATAAATTGATTTGCATTTTAATGAGGGAAATAAGTATTTGACCCCCTCGCAATCAGAAAGATTTCTGGCTCCCAGGTGTCTTTTATACAGGTAATGAGATGAGATTAGGAGCGCACTCTTAAAGGGAGTGTTCCTAACCGCAGCTTGTTACCTGTAAAAAAGACACCTGTCCACAGAAGCAATCAACCAATCAGATTCCAAACTCTCCACCATGGCCAAGACCAAAGAGCTCTCCAAGGATGTCAGGGACAAGATTGTAGACCTACACAAGGCTGGAATGGGCTACAAGACCATCGCCAAGCAGCTTGATGAGAAGGTGACAACATTTGGTGCGACTATTCGCAAATGGAAGAAACACAAAAGAACTGTCAATATCCCTCGGCCTGGGGCTCCATGCAAGATCTCACCTCATCGAGTTGCAATGATCATGAGAACGGTGAGGAATCAGCCGAGAACTACACGGGAGGATCTTGTCAATGATCTCAAGGCAGCTGGGACCATAGTCACCAAGAAAACAATTGGTAACACTCTACGCCGTGAAGAACTTAAATCCTGCAGCGCCCGCAAGGTCCCCCTGCTCAAGAATACATATACATGCCCGTCTGAAGTTTGCCAATGAACATCTGAATGACTCAGAGGACAACTGGGGAAAGTGTTGTGGTCAGATGAGACCAAAAGGGAGCTCTTTGACATCAACTCAACTCGCCGTGTTTGGAGGAGGAGGAATGCTGCCTATGACCCCAAGAACATGGAGGTGGAAACATTATGCTTTGGGGGTGTTTTTCTGCTAAGGGGACAGGACAACTTCACCGCATCAAAGGGACGATGGACGGGGCCATGTACCGTCAAATCCTGGGTGAGAACCTCCTTCCCTCATCCAGGGCATTGAAAATGGGTCGCGGATGGGTATTCCAGCATGACAATGACCCAAAACACACGGCCAAGGCAACAAAGGAGTGGCTCAAGAAGAAGCACATTAAGGTCCTGGAGTGGCCTAGCCAGTCACCAGACCTTAATCCCATAGAAAATCTGTGGAGGGCGCTGAAGGTTCGAGTTGCCAAACGTCAGCCTCGAAACCTTAATGACCTGGAGAAGATCTGCAAAGAGGAGTGGGACAAAATCCCTCCTGAGATGTGTGCAAACCTGGTGGCCAACTACAAGAAACGTCTGACCTCTGTGATTGCCAACAAGGGTTTTGCCACCAAGTACTAAGTCATGTTTTGCAGAGGGGTCAAATACTTATTTCCCTCATTAAAATGCAAATCAATTTATAACATTTTTGACATGCGTGTTTCTGGATTTTTTTGTTGTTATTCTGTCTTTCACTGTTCAAATAAACCTACTATTAAAATTATAGACTGATCATTTCTTTGTAAGTGGGCAAACGTACAAAATCAGCAGGGGATCAAATACGTTTGCATATACAGTGGGGGAAAAAAGAATGTGGACACCCTTTCAAATTAGTGGATTCGGCTATTTCAACCACACCCGTTGCTGACGGGTGTATAAAATCGAGCACACAGCCATGCAATCTCCATAGACAAACATTGTCAGTAGAATGCCTTATTGAAGAGCTCAGTGACTTTCAACATGGCACCGTCATAGGATGCCACCTTTCCAACAAGTCAGTTCGTCAGATTTCTGCCCTGCTAGAGCTGCCCCATTCAGCTGTAAGTGCTGTTATTGTGAAGTGGAAACATCTAGGAGCAACAACGGCTTAGCCGCGAAATGGTAGGCCACACAAGCTCACAGAACGGGACCACCGAGTGTGTAGCATGTAAAAATCATCTGTCTTCTGTTGCAACACTCCCTACCGAGTTCCAAACTGCCTCTGGAAGCAACGTCAGCACAAGAACTGTAAGTCGAATTTCCATGGCCGAGCAGCAGCACACAAGCCTAAGATCACCATGCGCAATGCCAAGCATCGGCAGGAGTGGTGTGAAGTTCGCCACCATTGGACTCTGGAGCAGTGGAAACGCGTTCTCTGGAGTGATGAATCACGCTTCACCATCTAGCAGTCCCACGGACAAAGCTGGGTTTGGCGGATGCCAGGAACGCTACCTGCCCCAATGCATAGGGCCAACTGTAAAGTTTAGTGGAGGAGGAATAATGGTCTGGGGCTGTTTTTCATGGTTCGGGCTAGGCCCCTTAGTTCCAGTGAACGGAAATCTTAACGCTTAAACATACAATGACATTCTAGACAATTCTTTGCTTCCAACTTTATGGCACAAAGCGAGGTCCAAACGGAAATGGTTTGTCGAGATCGGTGTGGAAGAACTTGACTGGCCTGCACTGAGCCCTGACCTCAACCCAATCGAAAACCTTTGGGATGAATTGAAACGCAGACTGCGAGACAGGCCTAATCGCCCAACATCAGTGCCCGACCTCACAAATGCTCTTGTGGCTGAATGGAAGCATGTCCGCTCAGTAATGTTCCAACATCTAGTGGAAAGCCTTCCCAGAAGAGTGGAGGCTGTAATAACAGCCTCCACTCTTTTTTTATATTATTTTTACTATTTTCTACATTGTCAAATAATAGTGAAGACATCAAAACTATGAAATAACAAATATGGAATCATGTAGTAACCAAAAAAGTGTTTAACAAATCAAAATATATTTTATATTTGAGATTATCCAAATAGCCACTCTTTGCCTTGATGACAGCTTTGCACACTCTTGGCATTCTCTTAACCAGCTTCACCTGGACTGCTTTTCCAACTTCACTTGGAATGCTTTTCCAACAGTCTTGAAGGAGTTCCCACACGTGCTGAGCACTTGTTGGCTGATTTTCCTTCACTCTGCAGTCCAACTCATCCCAAACCATCTCAATTGGGTTGAGGTCGGGTGATTGTGGAGTCCAGGTCATCTGATGCAGCAATCCATCACTCTCCTTCTTGGTAAAATAGCCCTTACACAAACTGCAGGTGTGTTGTGTCATTGTCCTGTTGAAAAACAAAGGATAGTCCCACTAAGCCCAAACCAGATGGGATGGCGTACTGCTGTGATAGCCATGCTGGTTAAGTGTGCCTTGAATTCTAAATATATCACAGTCACCAGCAAAGCACCATCACACCTCCTCCTCCATGCTTTACGGTGGGAAATACACATGCGGGGATCATCTGTTCGCCCACACCGCGTCTCACAAAGATGCAGCGGTTGGAACCAAAAGTCTCCAATTTGGACTCATCAGACCAAAGGACAGATTTCCACTGGTCTAATGTCCATTTGCTCAGGTTTCTTGGCCCAAGCAAGTCTCTTCTTCTTATTGGTGTTCTTTAGTAGTGGTTTCTTTGTAGCAATTCGACCATGAAGGCCTGATTCATGTAGGCCTGTCTCCTCTGAACAGTTGATGTTGAGATGTGTCTGTGACTGGAACTCTGAAGCATTTATTTGAGCCACAATTTCTGAGGCTGGTAACTCGAATGAACTTATCTGCAGCAGAGGTAACTCTGGGTCTTCCATTCCTGTGGCGGTCCTCATGAGAGCCAGTTTCATCATAGCGCTTGATGGTTTTTGCGACTGCACTTGAAGAAACTTTCAACGTTCTTAAAATGTTCTGTATTGACTGACCTTCATGTCTTAAAGTAATGATGGACTGTCATTTCTCTTTTGTTTATTTGAGCTGTTCTTGCCATAATATGGACTTGGTATTTTACCAAGTAGGGCTATCTTCTGTTTACCCCCCTACCTTGTCACAACACAACTTAATACGTTTGAGCCAATCAGAAGGAAAGAAATTCCACAAATTAACTTTTTAAAAAGGCACACCTGTTAATTGAAATGCATTCCGGGTGACTACCGCATGAAGCTGGTTGAGAGAATGCCAAGAGTGTGCAAAGCTGTCATCAAGGTGGCTACTTTGAAGAATCTCAAATCTAAAATAAATGTTGATTTGTTTAACACTTTTTTTGGTTTCTACATGATTCTATATGTGTTATTTCATAGTTTTGATGTCTTCACTATTATTCTACAATATAGAAATGCTAAGAGAATTTTGTTCTCAATGTTCTTAAACTGAACTTTAATTAATCTACTCAGTCTGCAACCCAGAGTTTGTAAGGTTCTGGTTTAAATGAAGCAGACGGAGACCAAGCTTTCAAGAGTCAGATTCTTTATTCACGAGCGCTCTGAATATCATACAATTTTATACCTCATTTTATACCTTTTATACCTCACACATTTGGTTATGACATACACTTTATAAATGCCCCCCCTCTCATCTAACACTGTCACAATGTTCAGCTTCGATAGCTCCTTCTGTCTAACCGGGTTCCTCTATCTACATGTCTGCAACTGACAAGTCGAGCTCAAAACAGGAAACCTCTATGGTTTCCCAGTGCCTGACTTCTCTATAATGTCAGAGTAATCAACCAAATTGTTTCCTGCAAATCCACACAGACATCCTAATTGTCATTATTTCTCTAACCTACTTTGAAACACACACACACACGTTAAATGTCCCCTTCTATTATTTGGCATTAACTCAATAAATGAATGCTATGTACAAGTCTTCTCCAAATGGTCATTGCTTTTCACATTCTGCAACATGTATCCTAATCTACTACAAGCCTAACGGTTTCTCTCCTCCCTGGGTGGGGAGACCTCCTTCCTGTTATTAGTTTCACAGTTGTCACAATACATTGAGTGTTTGTTTTAACTTTTAGCCCTTAACTTATATAATTTCTATATCAAGAAAATAGTAAAAATAAAGAAAAACCTTTTGAATGAGTAGGTGTTCTAAAACTTTTGACCGGTAGTGTAGGTATATAATGTATGTATAATACTTATATTTTACTTCGTACTCTAATGTGAAGATGTGTTTGTTGATGTTGTTTCAGATGCCTTCCAGGATGTCAGATCTGCCAGCAGTTGGTGAGGTGAGTCTTTGGCCCTATTCTGATCTCTCAGACATGCATGAGCCCAGTCCTTGACTCAAGGCCCTGGGACCTCCTCAATTCAACCAACCTCTTCTAAAATACTGTACGGACATAAACAATAACTGGTATTAAAGTTCTGTGTGGAAGTGTAGCCTAGTCTCTATTGCACTCCACGCCTATCGTTCTTCGCTGTATATAGTACTGTATCAGTGGCGGTCGGTGCAGTTTAAGATGAGGAAGGACGATTTTTACAATATGTTTATGAGCATGCCGTTATTTCTGTTACAGCATATTTGATGACTGTCATTCATATTCCATTCACCCAACTCAATGTAACATCGTTTAGGTTACTACATGATACTTCCGCTGAAGTCGGCTCCTCTCCTTGTTCGTTCGGCGAGCAACGTCACCGGCTTTCTAGCCATCGTCGCTCCATTTTTCATATATCCATTTGTCTTGTCTCCATACACACCTGGTTTTCATTTCCCCAATTAAGCTACTTGTATTTAACCCTCTGTTTCCCATCATGTTTTGTGTGTAATTGTTTCATGTTATGTGGTGTTAGTTTACGCGCTTTACTTTTATGTTCCGTTTTTTGAGCGCGTTTGATTTATGTAGTGCTCTCGTTTTTGGAACAATAATAAAAGTGCGCTTGTTCATTATACTCTGCTCTCCTGCACCTGACTTCGCCTCCAATACACCTTTTGACAGAATTACACACCTTCAATGGAGTCAGCAGGAGCAGGTACCCCGGTTAGAGGAGTCGAGGAGCGCGTCCAGGAACATTCGGCCATGTTACAACATCTTGGTGCCATGATGGATCGCGTTGTCCAGACCATGGACCGCTGGGAGAGACAGGTAGTCTCCAGTGCCTCGACCAGCACAACCGGGGTTGTCTCCATCCGGAGAGAGTTCCAGTGGGATGTGTCTCTCCCTTCCCAGGGAGTATGATGGAACGGCAGCACAGTGCCAGGGATTTCTGTTACAACTGGACCTCTACCTGGCCACTGTGCACCCAGCTCCCTCAGGAGGGGAGAGAGTGGCCGCCCTCGTCTCCTGCCTCACAGGAAGAGCGCTGGAGTGGGCAAACGCCGTGTGGAGAGAAGGAGACACGGCGCCAGACCACTTCGAGGAGTTCACCCATCGCTTCAGTTCACCCGTCTTCGACCATCCACCTGAGGGCAGAGCGGCGGGGGAGAGGCTCTTCCATTTGAGACGGGACGAGGAGCGCCCAGGACTTCGCCCTGGAATTCCGGACCTTGGCCGCCGGAGCAGACTGGAATGACAGGGCCCTCATCGACCACTATCGATGTAGCATACGAGAGGACGTCCGACGTGAGCTGGCCTGCAGGGATGCCACCATTTCCTTCGACCAACTGGTGGATTTGTCCATCCGGTTGGATAACCTGCTGGTCACCCGCGGACGTCCAGAGGGGGCTCTGTCGGTTCCATCGTCCAGCACCCCCGCTCCGGTGCCCATGGAGTTAGGAGGGGCTGCTCATAGGGAGACTGGAGGAGGAGCCATCACGTGCGCCATCTGTGGCCGCAGAGGACACACTGTCGGTCGGTGCCGTGTTGGTTCCTCTGGGAGTCTAGGCAACAGGCAGGGCACTCTGGCGTCACCCCAGGTGAGTTTGCACCACACTTATCCAGAGTCCTCTGTTGATCAACTGTTTGTGCCTGTTTGTTTCCCCGAGTTTTCCCCACATTCCCAGCATAAGGCGCTCGTCGATTCAGGCGCAGCTGGGAATTTTATCGACAGAGCATTAGCCATTAGGTTAGGGATCCCTATTTTTCCTATAGTTAGACTAGATGTCGACCGATTATGATTTTTCAACGCCGATACCGATTATTGGAGGGCCAAAAAAGCCGCTACCGATTAATCGGCCATTTTTTTAATTATTTTTTTTAAACATTTTTTAAAGGATTTGTAATAACGACAATTACAACAATACTGAATGAACACTTATTTTAACTTAATATAATACATCAATAAAATCAATTTAGCCTCAAATAAATAATGAAACATGTTCAATTTGGTTGAAATAATGCAAAAACAAAGTGTTGGAGAAGAAAGTAAAAGTGCAATATGTGCCATGTAAGAAAGCTAACGTTTAAGTTCCTTCCTCAGAACATGAGAACATATGAAAGCCGGTGGTTCCTTTTAACATGAGTCTTCAATATTCCCAGGTAAGAAGTTTTAGGTTGTAGTTATTATAGGAATTATAGGACTATTTCTCTCTATACGATTTGTATTTCATATACCTTTGACTATTGGATGTTCTTATAGGCACTTCAGTATTGCCAGTGTAACAGTATAGCTTACGTCCCTCTCCTCGCTCCTCCTGGGCTCGAACCAGGAACACATCGACAACAGCCACCCTCAAAGCAGCGTTACCCATGCAGAGCAAGGGGAACAACTACTCCAAGTCTCAGAGCGGGTGACGTTTGAAACGCTATTAGCACACACCCACCGAACTAGCTAGCCAATTCACATCAGTTACACCAGCCTAATCTTGGGAGTTGACAGGCTTGAAGTCATAAACAGCGGAATGCTTGAAGCACAGCGAAGAGCTGCTGGCAAAACACACGAAAGTGCTGTTTGAATGAATGCTTACGAGCCTGCTGCTGCCTACCACCGCTCAGTCAGACTGCTCTATCAAATCATAGACTTAATTATAACATAACACACAGAAATACGAGCCTTTGGTTATTAATATGGTCGAATCCGGAAACTATCATCTTGAAAACAAAACGTTTTTCCTGTCAGTGAAATACGGAACCGTTCCGTATTTTATCTAACGGGTGGCATCCCTAAGTCTAAATATTCCTGTTACATTGCACAACCTTCAATGTTATGTCATAATTACGTAAAATTCTGGCAAATTAGTTCGCAACGAGCCAGGCGGCCCAAACTCTTTCATATACCCTGACTCTGAGTGCAATGAACGCAAGAGAAATGAGACAATTTCACCTGGTTAATATTGCCTGCTAACCTGGATTTCTTTTAGCTAAATATGCAGGTTTAAAAATATATACTTCTGTGTATTGATTTTAAGAAAGGCATTGATGTTTATGGTTAGGTACAGTCGTGCAACGATTGTGCTTTTTTCGCAAATGCGCTTTTGTTAAATCATCCCCCGTTTGGCGAAGTCGGCTGTCTTTGTTAGGAAGAAATAGTCTTCACAGTTCGCAACGAGCCAGGCGGCCCAAACTGCTGCATATACCCTGACTCTGTTGCAAGAGAAGGGACACATTTTCCCTAGTTAAAAGAAATTCATGTTAGCAGGCAATATTAACTAAATATGCAAGTTTAAAATATATATACTTGTGTATTGATTTTAAGAAAGGCATTGATGTTTATGGTTGGAGCAACGTGTACCTAAGCGATTATATGCAATGCAGGACAGGCTAGATAAACTAGTAATATCATCAACCATGTGTAGTTAACCAGTGGTTATGATTGATTGATTGTTTTTTATAAGATAAGTTTATTGCTAGCTAACAACTTACCTTGGCTTCTTACTGCATTCGCGTAACAGGCAGGCTCCTCGTGGAGTGCAATGTAAAGCAGGTGGTTAGAGCATTGGACTAGTTAACCGTAAGGTTAACTAGTCCAAAAATCTGTCGTTCTGCCCCTGAACAAGGCAGTTAACCCACCGTTCCTAGGCCGTCATTGAAAATAAGAATGTGTTCTTAACTGACTTGCCTAGTTAGATAAAGGTTAAATAAAATAATAATAATAAAATCGGCCAAATCGGCGTCCAAAAATACCGATTTCCAATTGTTATGAAAACTTGAAATCGGCCCTAATTAATCGGCCATTCCAATTAATCGGTCGACCTCTAAGTTAGACCCTTCCCGGTACACACTCTAGATAGTCGACCATTAGGGTCCAGGCTAATCAAGGAGGCCACCATCTCCTTGGCCATGGTTATGCAGGGGAATCATGAGGAGAGAATCAGTCTCTTTCTCATTGACTCTCCTGCGTTTCCTGTGGCACTAGGCCTTCCTTGGTTGGCTCTGCATAACCCCACTATTTCCTGGCAACAGAGGGCTCTCACAGGGTGGTCGCGAGAGTGCTCAGGGAGGTGTGTAGGGGTTTCCTTTGGTGCTACCACGGTGGAAAGTCCAGACCAGGTCTCCACCGTGCACATCCCCCCCAGAATATGCCGATTTGTCTCTCGCCTTCTGTAAAAAGAAGGCGACTCAATTACCACCCCATCGACGGGGGGATTGTGCGATAAATCTCCTGGCAGACGCTGCACTTCCCAGGAGTCACGGGTATCCCCTGTCGCAAGCGGAGACGGTGGCTATGGAGACATATGTCTCTGAATCCCTGCGTCAGGGGTACATTCGGCCCTCTACTTCACCCGCCTCCTCGAGTTTCTTTTTTGTGAAGAAGAAGGATGGAGGTTTACGCCCGTGCATTGACTATAGAGGTCTCAATCAAATCATGGTGAAGTACAGTTACCCGCTACCTCTTATCGCCACGGCGATTGAGTCAATGCATGGGGCGCTCTTCTTCACGACACTGGATCTCAGCAGTGCGTATAACCCGGTGCGTATCCGGGAGGGAAACGAGTGGAAGACAGCGTTCGGTACCACCACAGGGCATGATGAGTACCTCGTCATGCCGTACGGGTTGATGAATGCTCCATCAGTCTTCCAATCCTTTGTAGATGAGATTTTCAGGGACCTGCACGGGCAGGGTGTAGTGGTGTATATTGATGACATTCTGATTTACTCCACTACACGCGCCGAGCATGTATCCTTGGTGCACAAGGTACTTGGACGACTGATGGAGCATGACCTGTACGTCAAGGCTGAGAAATGCCTGTTCTTTCAGCAGGCCGTCTCCTTCCTAGGGTATCGCATTTCCACATCAGGGGTGGAGATGGAGAGTGACCGCATTGCAGCCGTGCATAATTGGCCGACTCCCACCATGGTAAAGGAGGTGCAGCGATTTTTATAGTTTGCCAATTACTACCGGAGATTTATCCGGGGTTTTGGCCAGGTTGCTGTGCTCATTACATCACTGCTGAAGGGGGGTCCTATAAGGTTGCGGTGGTCGGCTGAGGCGGACAGGGCTTTTGGGCAACTAGGAGCTCTGTTTACTTCGGCTCCAGTGCTGGCCCATCTGGATCCCTCTTTGGCATTCATAGTGGAGGTGGACGTGTCCGAGGCTGGGATAGGAGCCGTGCTCCCACAGCGCTCGGGCACACCACCGAAACTCCGCCCCTGTGCTTTCTTCTCTAAGAAGCTCAGCCCAGCGGAGCGTAACTATGATGTGGGGGACCGGGAGTTGTTGGCTGGGGTTAAAGCGTTGAAAGCGTGGAGACATTGGCTTGAGGGGGCTAAACACCCTTTTCTCATCTAGACTGACCACCGCAACCTGGAGTACATCCGGGCAGCGAGGAGACTGAATCCTCGTCAGGCAAGGTGGGCCAGGTTCTTTACCCGTTTTGTGTTTACCCTATCCTACAGACCAAGTTCCCAGAATAAGAAGGCAGACGCACTGTCCCGGCTGTATGACACAGAGGAGTGGCCCATGGATCAGACTCCCGGCCTCCTACCTGTTAGCGCCGGTCGTGTGGGATCTGGATGCGGACATTGAGCAGGCGTTGCGTACAGAGCCCGCTCCCCTCCAGTGTCCCGTTGGGCGTATGTACATTCCGTCTGCTGTCCGTGACCAGTTGATCTCTTGGGCCCACACGTCTCCCTCCTCTGGTGATCCGGGGATCGGTCGGACAGTGCGCTGTCTGACTGGGAAGTACTGGTGGCCCACTTTGGCTAAGGACGTGAGGGTTTATGTCTCCTCTGTGTGTGCCCAGTGTAAGGCTCCGAGACACCTGCCCAGAGGTAAGTTACATCCCTTACCCGTTCCACAACGACCTTGGTCACATCTGTCAGTGGATTTCCTAACGGATCTTCCTCCCTCACAGGGAAATAACACAATCCTGGTCGTTGTGGATCGTTTTTCTAAGTCCTGTCGTCTCCTCCCTCTGCCTGGTCTCCCTATGACCCTACAGGCTTCGGAGGCCCTGTTTACACACGTCTTCCGGCACTACGGGGTGCCTGAGGATATAGTGTCGGATCGGGGTCCCCAGTTCACGTCGAGAGTTTGGAAGGCGTTCATGGAACGTCTGGGGGTCTCGGTCAGCCTTACCTCAGGTTTTCACCCCGAGAGTAACGGGCAGGTAGAGAGAGTCAACCAGGATGTGGGCAGGTTTCTGCGGTCCCATTGCCAGGACCGGCCGGGGGAGTGGGCAGCGTTTGTGCCCTGGGCCGAGATGGCACAGAACTCGCTTCGCCACTCCTCCCCTAACTTCTCTCCCCTTTCAGTGCGTATTGGGGTACCAGCCGGTTCTGGCACCGTGGCATCAGGGTCAGACCGAGACTCCTGCTGTGGACGACTGGTTTAGGCGTGCGGAGGAGACATGGGAGGCCGCCCGTGTCCATCTCCAGCGAGCCGCTCGTCGCCATAAAGCCAGCGCAGACCTTCACCGCAGTGAGACCCCGATGTTCACACCGGGGGACCGGGTCTGGCTCTCGACCCGTAACCTGCCCCTCCGCCTGCCCTGCCGGAAGCTGGGTCCGCGGTTTGTGGGGCCATTTAAAGACCTGAGGAGGGTGAACGAGGTATGTTATAGATTACAGCTTCCCTCTGATTATCGTATTAACCCCTCGTTCCATGTGTCTCTCCTCAGGCCGGTGGTGGCTGGTCCGCTCCAGGAATCTGAGGTGCGGGAGGTCCCTCCGTCCCCTTTGGACATCGAGGGGGCCCCGGCGTACATCGTTCATTCCATCCTGGATTCGAGGCATTGGGTGGGGGGCCTTCAGTATCTCGTGGAGTGGGAGGGGTACGGGCCGGAGGAGAGGTGCTGGGTTCCGGTTGCAGATGTTTTGGATCCTGAACTGCTGCGGGAGTTTCATCGTCGCCGGCCGGATCGCCCTGTGCCTCGTCCTCCGGGTCGTCCTTGAGGCCGGTGTCGGCGCGCCGCTGGAGCCGCGTGTCAAGTGGGGGTACTGTCACGAATTCCGCCAAAGTTGGCTCCTCTCCTTGTTCGTTCGGCGAGCAACGTCACCGGCTTTCTAGCCATCGCCGCTCCATTTTTCATATGTCCATTTGTCTTGTCTTGTTTCCATACAAACCTGGTTTTCATTTCCCCAATTAAGCTACTTGTGTTTAACCCTCTGTTTCCCATCATGTTTTGTGTGTAATTGTTTCATGTTATGTGTGTTAGTTTACGCGCTTTACTTTTATGTTCCGTTTTTTGAGCACATTTGATTTGTCGTGCTCTCATTTTTGGAACTATAATAAAAGTGTGCTTGTTCATTATACTCTGCTCTCCTGCACCTGACTTCGACTCCAATACACCTTTTGACACTAGCTGTCCTCCGGCTACACCATGGTGCTACACTACAGAGTGCTGCTGAGGCTACTGTAGACCTTCATCACAAAACAATGTGTTTAAATCAGTTATTTTGTGACTCGTGAATATATTTATTATAGTTTTATCTAAAAAGGATAACCATTATTATTATTTTTTTTTTATTCACTGAGGATGGTCCTCCCCTTCCTCCTCTAAGGAGCCTCCACTGTACTGTATATAGTACCCCACTGTATATTACTGTGTGTATATAATACTCCACTGTATATAATACTTTATACAGTACTGTATTTAGTACAGTACTACACCCCGGTCCTGAAGAGAGAAACCATTACCTTCCAGGCTTTGTGTGTCAGGAGGAACACATCATCCCTCAGAGAGAGGGTGTATGGGAAAGCAGGACCTAGACTGCCCTGGTGTGTGTGTGTGTGTGTGTTTCACTTTATAGAAATGTAGAGGGGTAAAGCTGATGATTCATATGGGGCTCTGACGTGTCTGTGTGTAAAATAATATTTAGTTCTGTGTCTCCCCCCTTCCTCTAGATGCTGCTGTGGTCGGCTGGTACGGCAGCATGCTGGGTTTACAGCCAGCCTGGCCATGAAGTACTCAGACGTGAACTTGGGTGGGGGGGCAGAGGGTGGGGTGCAGCCGGAGTTGGAGGAGTGGGCTGTGGACAAACACACACAGGAGAGCCCTACAGACGCTTACGGCATCGTTAACTTCCAGGGAGGGTCGCACTCTTACAGAGCCAAGGTAGGGTGGAGAGAAGCTTACACTCTCAAGCACACACACGTGTGTACACACACACACACACACACTCTCACATCTCCATGGTGGACCTCACAGAGACAGACACTCTCTCTAAGCGCTTAACTCTACAAATCAAACCAGTGTCTCAGTCACATTGTGTGTCTGGCCATCACCACATATTTGGCTACTTAGTAGGTTTAATCTGGCTGGCAAACCAGCTCCAAAGGTATACATTATAAGACATCCTTTGACCTGGCCTGGCCTAGCATTCTGGAAACTCTTCCGTGCCCCGAGCTGAGCAGCCTAGCCTGTCTAGTCTGCCTCCATATCCTATTCCCTATATAGTGCCTTATGTTTGACCATGGCCCATTGGGTTCTGGTCAAAAGTAGTGCACTATGTAGGTAAAAGGGTGCCATTTGGGATACAGACAACTATACACCACCTAGGAAAACACTTTTACCTCAGACTAACTTACTTACTTAGACCTGTGTATTCCTTGCAAAACATACGCAATGTTTTTGATGAGTCACCTTCATCCCTTTTGGGCTAAACTAAGTGTTTATTATTGTGGTTATTCTACATGAAGTAGGTGAATATAATCACATAACGCCATTTAGTCTAATATTTTAGAAACAGCAGTGACTGTAATACGGGCAAATCCCCCTCTTAAAACTACAGGTTTATTATGCCTTGGAACAAGTGAAGGGGTTAGGTGGCTGTGAGACTGAGAATATCCTTTACTGTACGTTCAGGACTGCTTTCCATGGCCCAGATTGACACATTTAATGGTGATGATGTATCAAGCATGTCCATGTAGGTCCTGGAAATCGCCCCTCCAAGACCTAAGTGTTGACGTTGGAACATCATTAATAATAATGTTAAGCTCGAAAAATAAAAAAAATGAAATTAAAGATGGGTGTATTTTGGAAGGACTACAACATTTAGTTTGTACATGAGACGTTCAAACTCTCCAATCTCTCCTTTCCTCCCCTCCTCTCCACTCCTCTCCTGTCCCCAGTATGTGCGTCTGTCCCATGACAGCAGGCCAGAGAGCATCCTGAGGCTGATGCTGAGTGAGTGGGCGATGGAGCTTCCTAAGATCCTCATCTCTGTCCACGGAGGCATCCAGAACTTTGACCTGCACCCCCGAATCAAACAGGTGGTGGGGAAGGGCCTGATCAAAGCTGCTGTCACCACCGGGGCATGGATACTGACAGGAGGGGTTAACACAGGTGATACACATACACATGGGCATAGAAAAACTCTCTCACACACACTGACTTACTGTTCTTATTACGTAAAAGACACACTAGTCAGGTGTTCTGTCTTAGCAGAGTTGTGTGTCTCCATCCCAGTACTACTGGGACCTATATACTGTGTTGAACTCATTATGGAGACCTAATGATAATGTTTGACTCCTTACTTAATGACAGTGTTTAACTGATTACTTAGTGGGTTAATTAACCAGACTGGTGTTTATTCTGACTGGTCCTGATAGTGACACTCAGCTACAGCAGACTGGTTGTCCAGACAACTACACTAGTCTGTTTTGATCCATTGCTTGGTGTTGATTGGTTGTATTTGAACCCCTGACCTCCAGGTGTTGCCAAACATGTGGGTGATGCGTTGAAGGAACACTGTTCTAGATCGTCAAGGAAGATCTGTACAATTGGAGTCGCTCCCTGGGGCGTCATTGAGAACCGCAATGACCTCATCGGGAGAGACGTGAGGAACACACACACACAAAAGTTTGTTTTTTACTATCCTTGTGGGGACCAAACAATTGATTAAAATCCTATTTTCCCTAACCTTAACCTCTAAACCTAACTCTTAAACCTAAATAGCCTTTTTCCCCTGTGGGGACCGGAGAAATGTAATTTTCCTTGTTTTACTATCCTTTTGAGGACTTCTGGATAGTGAGACCAAAAACCCCCACACACAAACAAGCACATCACAATACTAATTTACTCAGTATTTATTTTAAGTGGTCAAAAATATCTGCTGTCCAGTCAGAGTAAAGTGTGTGTGTGTGTGTGTTCCAGGTTGTAGCCCCCTACCAGACGTTGCTGAACCCCCTGTCCAAGCTAAACGTGTTGAACAACCTCCACTCCCACTTCCTGCTGGTGGATGATGGGACGGTGGGGAAGTACGGAGCTGAGGTCGAACTGCGCCGCGAGCTGGAAAAACACATCAAACTGCAGAGGATACACGCACGTAAGAGACACACACACGATAAACACATGAACCTGCAAAGGATACTTTAGCAATAAGGCATGAGAATCGTGGATTATAGTGAATTACACACAATTTTGGCCCTTTCTTAGGCACAGTGGGAAGCGGAGTGCTGGGAAACAACCCTTGAGTGTGTTATTCATGATGATCCACAGGTTTGAGTGTGTTATTCATGATGATCCACGGGTTTGAGTGTGTTATTCATGATGATCCACAGGTTTGAGTGTGTTATTCATGATGATCCACAGGTTTGAGTGTGTTATTCATGATGATCCACAGGTTTGAGTGTGTTATTCATGATGATCCACAGGTTTGAGTGTGTTATTCATGATGATCCACAGGTTTGAGTGTGTTATTCATGTGATCCACAGGGTTGAGTGTGTTATTCATGTGATCCACAGGGTTGAGTGTGTTATTCATGTGATCCACAGGGTTGAGTGTGTTATTCATGATGATCCACAGGTTTGAGTGTGTTATTCATGATGATCCACAGGGTTGAGTGTGTTATTCATGATGATCCACAGGGTTGAGTGTGTTATTCATGATGATCCACAGGGTTGAGTGTGTTATTCATGATGATCCACAGGGTTGAGTGTGTTATTCATGATGATCCACAGGGTTGAGTGTGTTATTCATGATGATCCACAGGGTTGAGTGTGTTATTCATGATGATCCACAGGGTTGAGTGTGTTATTCATGATGATCCACAGGTTTGAGTGCGTTATTCATGATGATCCACGGGTTTGAGTGCGTTATTCATGATGATCCACAGGTTTGAGTGTGTTATTCATGATGATCCACAGGTTTGAGTGTGTTATTCATGATGATCCACAGGCTTGAGTGCCTTATTGCTTTTAGAAAATGATTACTAACATATTTTAAAAAAAAACACAAAAATGAGTAAATTAATTTTATTCATCTTTCCCCCCAACGATAATGTCTGGACAAACCCCAGTTGTATGTTCTATTGATGTGGTTGCTTGCCAAATGCACAGTTTTTTTGTTTGTTTTATTGGCACATTAGCTAGCCTAGTGGACTGGTCGTCCATTCTAATTGATAGAGGTTACGATGCAGTCTAGCAATTTTTCCTTTTCTAGCTAAGCAACTGAAGCTAACACAATCACACCTAGCAGCTGGAATGACAGCAAACTAGCTACATTTTTGTTTGTTTCACCTTTGTTTCTATTGCCATTTGTTTGGATATATCCATAATAATAATGCTGAAGCATGAACAGGGCCGGCCCGCCCGTTAGGCAGGATTAGGTGGTTGCCTAGGGCGGCAGATTGACGAGGGCAGCATTTTACGAGCTAAGACGCACCTCCAACAACACATAACGCCTCACATAATTCTGCCCAAAAACAATGAAGATGTATCTCGCCCAATGGCATATGGGCTATTTAGGTGAGTGCTGATGCCATGATAAGGAGTGCCCACTTTGCCAAAGTCAGGGTTGCAAAATATTTAGCTTGTCCATTCCCAGCATGACTCTCCAGGGTGCTGTTGGAGATGAGCAGAGCTGCGACGCTCCACCGACACTCAAGTCACCCAACATTAATCATGTAGCCTATAGTAGAAAGAGTAGTAACCTGTGGTTTTTCTGTTGCCTACAGACTGGAGACCATATTTAGGACAATGTTATGAGACAGAGACTGAGACTACAGACTACAGACTGGAGACCATATTTAGGACAATGTTATGAGACAGAAACCTTTTTTTTTTTTTACATCAAGCATGTCTCTAGCCCTATTAAATAAAAAATGCAATTCGATATCCTAAAACCAGGATGGGTCCAAATAAAAAGGACAATATGGAATGAAATGTGGATACTCACGACTGCTGTCTGGGAGTTTCACTCCGTGGGCTAAATTGTCATGAATCAATTGTAGGCCTATTTGTCCATTTTTTTACAAGCTGATCATAGCAAAGAACATACTTCTGCATTTCCCGCTGTGTAAGCACATGGATTCTCACTGAAAAAGGGCTCGTAACTCCTGATAGTCTTGGGTATCTCATATGCAGATCTTAAATAGACAAAATGATTAGTCTTAAGCCTTGGTCAGGAATCAGGATTAGGCTAATAAAACCAATGCAACTACCTGTTTTACAAACGGTAGTACATGGATGGGCATTCATAAAATTGCATTGTGGGCCGTCACTGTAGGCTACACTATTCTAGTTTTCTGGGATAGGAGGAGGGTGGTTGTTTTTTCTCGCCTAGGGCGGCAGAACGGCCCGGACTGGGCCTGCATGACTTCACCTGGCTCAGAGAAGCTGTCTGTCTCGTCCAGACACGTTCATTCTCATTTTGCACGCTGAAGGTTGCATTCCAACATTGTTGCAGAGATCGGAGGCAGACTGCAGGGTTTAGACAAACCCTGCCGTCTGGCTGGGCTGTGGGACAGTGAATGCGCAGTGATAATTCAAATAGCACTGTTAACAAGCATTACCTGTGGATTATCGGAAATAACTAACGACTATCAACCAATTAGCAACCAGGATCCAAACGTAACGTTTTAATATTATTATTTCCACCACAGGCATCTTCTCTGTGGCTGTGTGTTGAGAGTACTTTGACACCTGAAGGCAATGTCTAAGAATAATGGTCAAGTCCAAAATAATTTTCACCCTTGATAAAGATTAGCAAAATAAGTCTATCAGTCAGTGTCTACCCTAGTTGCTGTATCTCCCATGGCCTTTCTGTCTCTGTGTGGTGCTTCTAAGTGCCAGTGTGACAGAGGCAGTTACCAGAGACCAGCTATTATCTCAGTAACCTTAGATCCCCTTTTATTAAAATAGCCTAGGCAGACACCCATACAGTATGTACACCCACTGTTATTATGCTGTGGCAGTCTGCTGACCTGCTGAAACACCCTCTCAAAATGGAGCTTTAAGACCTGTCATAGGTCTCTCTGTTAACCCTTTACTGCTTTCCTGTTGTCATCACAGAGACCAATAGAATACAGCATCTAGATGAACATAGTGTTGATATTTGAGATGTTTCCAATGTTCTTTACAGCATATTTAGTGATCTTCTGGCTTTCTCTGTCTCTCTCTTTCTCTGTCCTTCTTTCTTTCTCCCTCCCCCCCAGGAATTGGTCAGAGTGTTCCTGTGGTAGCGTTGATATTTGAGGGGGGTCCCAACGTAATTCTGACGGTGTTGGAGTACCTTCAGGAGACTGTCCCCGTGGTGGTCTGTGAGGGGACTGGGCGTGCCGCTGACATACTGGCCTACGTCCACAAACAGACTGAGGAGGGGGGGTGAGAAACACATTCTTTTAACAGACTGCACCACATATAATGGGGTTCCACAGGGTTCTGTGCTAAGACCGTTACTTAGAGGAATGAGCCTGGATGTCACTTCCTTTAACCCTTCAGGGGTCTACCTGACGGTGTGGAGACGGAAATCATCGCTACGATCAAAAAGACGTTCAACTTCAGCCACAGCGATGCTATGCACCTCTTCCAGACCCTTATGGAATGTATGAAGAGCAAAGAACTGGTAAACACATGGTTAACTCACAGTTAATACATGGAAATCTATTCCACATCAGGTAACTGATGCAAGCAGTAGAATCTGATTTAAAAAACAGATAGAAATACACCTTATGGAACAGCGGGGACTGTGAAGAGACACGCACAGACACACATACACATAAGACACACACTTACACATGGATGTTATTTTGTAAATATGTGGTAGTGGACTAAATGTATTGGGTAAAGTGTTCTGAAATGTAATATTTCAAATTGTATATAACTGCCGTAATGTTGCTGGACCCCAGGATGAGTAGCTGCTGCCTTGGCAACAGATAATGGGGATCCTTAACAAATGCAAATACTGAATGAATTTTAAGAGTAAGCTGAATCCTACAATGCGTACTGTGTCTGTTTATAGTCTGATTAATATAAAGATACGGATGATACTGATAACGCTTATCGTTTTTCAGAAATACCAGAACGTATTGCATTACTTCTCCATTTTTTTTTAGTGACCATGTGGGTTTTCTCTCCCTCTCTCCTTCCTCTGAACGACAGATCACTGTGTTTCATATCGGCTCTGAGGACCACCAGGATATCGATGTGGCCATACTGAGGGCATTACTGAAAGGTGTGTGTGATGGGTAACTTCATCTCAGTGTCCTGCTGTTTGACTGACAGAAGATCTGTTTCCATGACTCCTCTCTGACCTCTGACCTCCTAGAGAAAGGGAGAGGGCAAATGAAAAGATCATAATAATAAAACAAACAGAAGGGCGAGACACTGGGTTGTGTTGCCAAAGTTTTCACTTTTATGTTTTCATTTTGAAACTGATACTATAGATATGTTTTGAGAAGTCAATGCTCTCCTCCCTCCCTGTCTGTCTGTCTGTCTGTCTCGCTCCCTCTCCTCCCTGTCTGTCTGTCTGTCTGTCTTACTCCCTCTCCTCCCTCCTTGTCTGTCTCTCCCTCTCCTCCCTCCTTGTCTGTCTCTCTCCCTCTCCTCCCTCCCTGTCTGTCTCTCTCGTCCTGCTGTCTCTCGCTATCTATCTCTCTCTCGTCCTGAGCTCTCTCTCTTGTCCTGCTCTCTCTCGTCCTCTGTTTCTCTCTCTCACGCGCTCTTTCTCTCGCTCTCTCACTTGCTCTCTTTTGGGGTTTCCGTGTGGGTCTCAGAGGGGCTTATTGCTAGATACTCTGAGACTCCATTCTCACAACACATGAATCTGTCCTCTTCTCACTTTTCTCCGTTCTGTTCTATCCAATCTGGCTCTAAGACAGAGGGCAAGAGAGAGCTCTGAAAGGACAGGTATTCACATGAACTAGTCTGTCCCTGTGTATTCAGTAGTTATGTGTGTATGTCTCTATCAGTGGTCTTCTGTCATTGAATAAGAAGTTCAGACAAAGGCAGGAATGTGTTCAAAGTCCGCCCCGCGCAGCTTGTCTATCAGCTATGTAGATGGTGTTTGATCCTGTAGTAGAGGAACCAGTCCAGTCCGTCAAGAGTTCAGGACATTCTGACTGAGCCTAATAGATGCCCAGCAAGCTGGAAAATATAAGCCTGTCAAACCAGCATTAGTCTTGGTCAACCAGTAACACATCCTCAATAGAAGGCCTCAATAGCTCATTAGACCCTAAATGATACATACACAAGCATATGGAAATACCTTTAAAATAGCTGTCCAGTGTTTCCAGATTTCTGTGAAATATGACCTATAATTAATTGTATGTTAAAAAGCAGCTTGTCTGTGTTTGAATGGTGTGGGCTTACAGCAACAACAGAATGGTGTGGGCTTACAGCAACAACAGAATGGTGTGGGCTTACAGCAACAACAGAATGGTGTGGGCTTACAGCAACAACAGAATGGTGTGGGCTTACAGCAACAACAGAATGGTGTGGGCTTACAGCAACAACAGAATGGTGTGGGCTTACAGCAACAACAGAATGGTGTGGGTGTAAATGGCTGATTTAGCCACATCAGCCAATGAGCCATCTCGGTGATAATGAGAAGTGTCCTCTGAGGAAATATGAGAAGTCTCCTCTATGAGGAAATATGAGACGTGTCCGCTATGAGGAAATGGCAAGCATTTTTGAAACGGTCTGTTTAAGATACAGCTTTGAGATGTTTTTTGTTTTTTAGCTTTGAGCTGTTTTTTTTTTTTTCTAATTTATGCTTTGGTCACATGAGTATAAGACGACAACATGATTTGGTTTGAGTTAACAGATTATGAGCTGTTAAATGTGAGATTTTCTTTGGACAGTTACTTTCAGATTTCCTCCATAAACATATCAGATGAACCGTAAGGTTACAGAGACATGTTTGTAAATATGGAAATGTCCCGTCTCCCACATCAGGATTTACATCCTGAAAATACGACTTGAACTTTAAACTTTACCAAAATGAAATCCTGTAGGAAATTCTCTCTCTATGGTAGTAGTATATGACTGTGTATTAGTGGGCATTATTATTTTTATTTTTAATAAGGTACACAAAACGGGTACACATAGACAGAGAAACAAGTGACAAGACCGAACAAGACAAAGTTCCCATCCCACACCCACCCACAGGACTTCCCCAACCCAAAGTTAGATTAGTGGTTCACAATAGCAGTCTTTTTACAGAGTCATATGTTGATGAAAGAGCAAATATGTTTTTAATTCGCCCCATGCATGAGTGCTACAGATATTTCCATGTTTATAATGTCCGTGAATGATGGCAGACACGGCTGTCTGCTTAAAGAATGAGGAGCCTGCTGACGTGAGGCTATAATAATTTGGTGTGCTGTTAAGCCAGCCAAATATGTCGCTGTTTGACAGGTCTAAAGTAGTGTCATCATTTAACAATAAAATAGATGGGCAACATTGTACATTTCTACCCATTATGTCACAAAGACCGGATGAAACACAAGTCCAGAAATGTAAAACCCCTGGGCACTCCCAAACCATGTGCCAGGATTCCCCTGAGGGGGATTGTTCAGCTTTCATCCACTAGAAGACTAACTTGGTGTGGAACTTCATGCATGGGTTTATATGGATGATTAGAGTGTACATTGGATCCCATGTTAGAATATGGTTCTGTGTAAAACAGTAGTGGGGATTAGTATGATAATTCATCTGTATTATTCTGTATGGTTGTTTCTGTATTGTCCTCCCCCTAGCCCTGTTCTCTAAGTCAACAGGAAACACAGAATTCATCTGGCTTTGCCTAGCAATTAGTTTGTGTGTGTGTGTGTGTGTGTGTGTGTGTGTGTGTGTGTGTGTGTGTGTGTGCTTACGCTGCTGCTACTCTGTTTATTATATATCCTGATTACCTAGTCACTTCTAACCCTATGTACATACTACAAACTACCTCATAACCCTGCACATTGACTCAATACTGGTACTCCTCGTATATAGCCTCAATGTTTTTGTGTTACTATTTCCTTTTTATTTAGAAAATATTTGTCTTTTTAACTCTGCATTGTTGGGAACGGGCTCGTAAGTAAGCATTTTCCTGTAAAGTCTACACCTGTTATATTTGGTGCATGTGACCAATAACATGTGATTTGTGTGCTGCTCCTCCAGGCACCAATGAGTCTGCGTTTGACCAGCTGGTTCTGACTCTGGCCTGGGACCGGGTGGACATCGCTAAGAACCATGTGTTTGTCTACGGACAGCAGCTACTGGTACGCCTATCTGTGTGTGGCTGGCTGGCTCTCTTTGTCTCTGTCTCTGGCTGGCTGGCTCTCTTTGTCTCTGTCTCTGGCTGGCTGGCTCTCTTTGTCTCTGTCTCTGGCTGGCTGGCTCTCTTTGTCTCTGGCTCTGGCTGGCTGGCTCTCTTTGGCTCTGGCTGGCTGGCTCTCTTTGTCTCTGACTGGCTGGCTCTCTGTCTCTGGCTGGCTGGCTCTCTTTGTCTCTGGCTGGCTGGCTCTCTTTGTCTCTGGCTGGCTGGCTCTCTTTGTCTCTGGCTGGCTGGCTCTCTTTGTCTCTGGCTGGCTGGCTCTCTCTGTCTCTGGCTGGCTGGCTCTCTCTTTCTGGCTGACTGTCTCTGTCTCTGGCTGGCTGGCTCTCTTTGTCTCTGTCTCTGGCTGGCTGGCTCTGGCTGTTGATGTGGCTGGCTGGCTCTCTCTGTCTATGTGGCTGGCTCTCTCTGTCTGTGTGGCTGGCTGTCTGTCAAGTCTGCATCGATTATGAATGTGCTGTTCATCAGTATCAGCCTAAATGAAAAAATGTCATTTAAACCCCAAATATCTCCTAAGCTAGCCACTCCAGAGTCAGTGGTCCTATATGACCCAAGAGACGGGCTACAGGAAGGCTGCCAGTAGACTGTTTATTTTGACTAATCTGAACTGGTCTGGTGTATTTATTCAGGATATAGAAACGTCCAGTCACTTGTTAGTGCAGTCAATGTTGGATCCTTGTTGAGGTGTGTGTGTGTGTGTGTGTGTGTGCAGGTGGGTTCGTTGGAGCAGGCCATGCTGGATGCCTTAGTGATGGACCGTGTGGAGTTTGTGAAGCTCCTGATTGAGAATGGAGTTAGCATGCACAGGTTCCTTACCATCACACGGCTGGAGGAGCTATACAACACGGTAACACACACACACACACACACACAGCTCACCAATTTCACACACATACATGTAATGATGCTCCACAGGGCTCTATGCTGGTACCATTACTGTTCTCTTCACACGTGCAACCTCTCAAATCTAATGTTTGATTCGTATTCTGTCAATCATTTCTAAACGGTCTGTTTATCCATGGTCCTGCTGGGCATCGTGTTTTTATCTGTGTCTCTTCTGTTCCAGAAACAGTCCCCTACCAATCCCACGCTCTTCAACCTCGTAAGGGATGTCAAACAGGTACATCTTTGACTTCTTGTCAACCATTGATTGTCAAAGTCTGAATGAATTTGAACAATAGTAATTGATGGTGTTGTTGATTAGTATGGCTCACTATGACTAACTGTTTCCAGGGTAATCTCCCCCCTAACTACAAGATGACCTTAATTGACATTGGCCTGGTGATAGAGTACCTGATGGGCGGGACTTACAGGTGCAACTACACCAGGAAACGCTTCAGGATCATCTACAACAATCTCCATGGCAACAGCAGGGTAAGGGTTAACGGTTAGTGTTAAGAGTTGAAGATTAAAGGTTAAAACATAAGTTTGCTTCAAGGGCAAGGGTTGAACTCATTGTTCACACAGGTTATTTTGATCTTCTGCTTTCACTGATTGATTCACTTAGAGAACAGTTTAATTTCAGCATTACTCTGTCTCTCTCCAGAGATCAGGTCGCCACTCTGCAGGGCCTGGGTCCCACCTGAGGAAGAGCCAAGAGTCGTTCAGTATCCAGGCCGACAAGAAGGAGAAGACCAGGCACGACCACTTCATCAAGACTGCACAGCCATACAAACCCAAGGTACACACACACGCACAACATGGACAGTCATATCTGAGAACACACTGTGACTTGTGTGATGGCAAGAAACAGCCTGTCCACTGATGACCTTGTGGAAATCTATACCAATCATGCCTGGAGTATGCCAGTGTGTTGCTGGTAGGCTGCACAAAGATGCAGCAAGCTGCGCTGGATAGGGTACAGGAAAGGACAAGCAAGATAATAACCAAAACAGAGACATCCCACTGACCCTTCCACCACTACAGCCATTGAGAGAGCAAGCAGCAGTAAGACTGGTCACTGACATGCACCAACCTGACCACCGTCTACAGGATCTCCTACCATAGAGAAGGGGAAAGTACTGGCAGAGTCCTCCGCAACCAGAACAAACTGTCCAGCATCAACGCAAGGAAAAATAGGCAGAAAAATTCTACCATTGCCATCAGACTTTTTAACCTTTCTTGGGCAGCGTCCCACCCACGGGACACACTATTCAACAGCCAGTGAAAAATCAGAGTGCCAGAATTCAAAACAACAAAATGTCAATTCAAAGTTCTCAAACATATGACTATTTTACACCATTTTAAAGGTACACTTCTCCTTAATGTAAAAACACTGTCCGATTTCAAAAAGGCTTTACGGCGAAAGCATAAAGTTACATTATGTTAGGACAGGTACAACACAAGAAAAACCACACAGCCATTTTCCAAGCAGGAGAGGGGTCACAAATACCAGAAATTCAGCTAAAATTAAGCACTAACCTTTGACGATCTTCATCAGATGACACTCCTAGGACTCAATGTTAGACAATACATGTATGTTTTGTTAGTTCATATTTATATCCAAAAACAGCATTTTACATTGGCGCGTGATGTTCAGAAAATATTTTGCCTCCAATACTCCGGTGAATCAGCACAACAATTTATAAAAATACTCATCATAAACGTTGATAAAATATTAAACTGTTATTCAAAGAATTTTAGATAACCATCTCCTTTATGCAACCGCTGTGACAGATTTCAAAAAAGCTTCACGGGGAAAGCACACTTTGCAATAATCTGAGTACTGCTCTCAGAAACATTCACTGGGCAATACAGATACCCGCCATTTTGGAGCCATCTAAAATCATAAATAGCATTATAAATATTCACTTACCTTTGATGATCTTCATCAGAAGGCACTTCCAGGTATCCCAGGTCCACAATAAATGTTGTTTTGTTCGATAAATTATGGACTTTATGTCCAAATACCTCCTTGTTGTTTGCGCGTTTAGTAAACTACTCCAAATGTAGGAAGAGTAAAAAAAAAAGTTATTTACGTTTGTTGAAACATGTCAAACGTTGTATAGCATCAATGTTTAGGGCCTTTTTAACATAAAACTTAAATAATATTCCAACCGGACGATTCCAATGTCTTGAAAAACGTTTTGGAACACAGCTACCTCTCACGTGAATGCGCTCCAATGAACTCATGTCCTTTCCTGAGTCACCAACTTCCCGGCCTTATTGTTCGCTCTCTGTTCACAGCAAAAGCCTGAAACTAGGTTCTAAAGACTGTTGACATCTAGTGGAAGTGTTAGGAAGTGCAAAATGAACCCTAAGTCACTGTGTGTTGGATAGGCAATGACTTGAAAAGACTACAAGCACCAGATTTCGCATTTCCTGGTTAGATTTTTCTCAGGTTTTTGCCTGCCATATGAGTTTTGTTATACTCACAGACATCATTCAAACAGTTTTAAAAACTTCAGAGTGTTTTCTATCCAAATATACTAATAATATGCATATTCTAGTTCCTGGGCCCGAGTAGTAGGCCGTTTAATTTGGGTACGTTTTTCATCCGGCCGTGAAAATACTGCCCCCTACCCAAGAGAAGTTAATAACAAAATGTGACACTTTAAACTGACATTTCTTGTAAGATGGGACCTTTTTTTATTTAGTGTAGTATCTTGTTTTTGAAGTATTGTCTGAATGTAACTGTGCATTCTGCATTACTCTTGTTGACTGCGAGCATGAATGTAATAAATCAATCAAATCAATACAAACCCAAGGTGTACACACACACACAATCAGTCATACAAACCCACAGAACTGAGCCATCAGATTACATTCAAATCCTCCTCTTGACACCCACCCCTCTCCCTCTTAGTTGGAGTCGGCGACAGACCAGTCCAAGAAAAAAGCCAAGGAGGAGATAGTTGACATCGACGACCCGGAGACACGCCGGTTCCCGTACCCGTTCAATGAGCTGCTGATGTGGGCCGTCCTGATGAATAGGCAGAAGATGTCTCTGTTCTTCTGGCAGCATGGGGAGGAAAGCATGGCCAAGGCCCTGGTGGCCTGTAAACTCTGTCGCTCCATGGGCTATGAGGCCAAGAAGAGTGACGTGGTCGACGACACCTCCCAGGAACTCAAGGACTACTCCAAGTATGACACATTACACACCAAATAACTAGGACACTTCAATTCAAGACTACTATAATATGTGACAGATGACATACTAATACTTTAAGTACTCCAAGTATGATGCATTACTACTAGTAGTCACTAATACTCAAGGCTACCTGAAGTATGAGTATGACTGAGTATTAGTATGTAATGTATCAGACTATTTTTGTGAGTGAAGTGACAATGAGGAGCTGTGCTGCGGTGACTGATGATGTTTATGATGGTGTTTTCAGTGAGTTTGATACTGTGGTATGTGTGTGTCATGTTCAGAGGGATGATGTCTGGAGTAATGTAGGTTTGATGATGATTATTATTTCATAGTGAATTTGGCACCCTAGCAGTGGACCTCCTGGAGCAGTCGTTCAGACAGGATGAAACCATGGCGATGAAACTGCTGACCTACGAACTGAAGAACTGGAGTAACAGCACCTGTCTGAAGCTGGCCGTGTCGTCACGGTTACGACCCTTCGTGGCTCACACCTGTACCCAGCTGCTGCTGTCAGACATGTGGATGGGACGACTCAACATGAGGAAGAACTCCTGGTACAAGGTGACACTGCCCAGCAATGCAGTGTATATACACACACACACACACACACACACACACACACACACACACACACACACACACACACACACACACACAGTAGTGTACCACAGGGCTCTGTGCTTGGATGGTTATTATAGATGTATTATGTTTTTCCAGGTGATTCTCATTATCCTGGTCCCTCCTGAGTAAACATAAATAAACATATACATTTCAAAACTAAATATAATATTAATGTATATATCTCTAGGTGATCCTCAGTATCCTGGTGCCTCCTGCCATCCTCCTGTTGGAGTACAAGACAAAGGCAGAGATGTCCCACATCCCTCAGAGTCAGGACGCCCATCAGATGACCATGGAGGACAGCGAACACAACTTCCATAACACCACCGACAACATACAGATGGTCAGAATCAATATGACAGAGTTCATCTCATCTGTTATCTTAGTTTATGTTGTATTTTCTTATCTTACTGTGTCTGTTCTGGAAAGTACACTGGTGCTACTGGTATTCTGATGATCCTGGGGTTTAGCTATGAGGGGTAGCTATGATGGTCCTGGGGTTTAGCTATGAGGGGTAGCTATGATGGCCCTGGGGTTTAGCTATGAGGGGTAGCTATGATAGTCCTGGGGTTTAGCTATGAGGGGTAGCTATGATGGCCCTGGGGTTTAGCTATGAGGGGTAGCTATGATGGTCCTGGGGTTTAGCTATGAGGGGTAGCTATGATGGCCCTGGGGTTTAGCTATGAGGGGTAGCTATGATGGTCCTGGGGATTTAGCTATGAGGGGTAGCTATGATGGTCCTGGGGATTTAGCTATGAGGGGTAGCTATGATGGTCCTGGGGTTTAGCTATGAGGGCTAGCTATGATGGTCCTGGGGTTTAGCTATGAGGGGTAGCTATGAGGCTCCTGGGGTTTAGCTATAAGGGTCCTGGGATTTAGCTATGAGGGGTAGCTATGATGGCCCTGGGGTTTAGCTATGAGGGGTAGCTATGATGGTCCTGGGGATTTAGCTATGAGGGCTAGCTATGATGGCCCTGGGGTTTAGCTATGAGGGGTAGCTATGAGGCTCCTGGGGATTTAGCTATGAGGGGTAGCTATGATGGTCCTGGGGATTTAGCTATGAGGGGTAGCTATGATGGTCCTGGGGTTTAGCTATGAGGGCTAGCTATGATGGTCCTGGGGTTTAGCTATGATGGGTAGCTATGATGGTCCTGGGGTTTAGCTATGAGGGCTAGTTATGATGGTCCTGGGGTTTAGCTATGAGGGGTAGCTATGAGGCTCCTGGGGTTTAGCTATAAGGGTCCTGGGATTTAGCTATGAGGGGTAGCTATGATGGCCCTGGGGTTTAGCTATGAGGGGTAGCTATGATGGTCCTGGGGATTTAGCTATGAGGGCTAGCTATGATGGCCCTGGGGTTTAGCTATGAGGGGTAGCTATGAGGCTCCTGGGGTTTAGCTATGAGGGGTAGCTATGATGGTCCTGGGGATTTAGCTATGATGGGTAGCTATGATGGCCCTGGGGATTTAGCTATGAGGGGTAGCTATGATGGTCCTGGGGTTTAGCTATGAGGGGTAGTTATGATGGTCCTGGGGGTTTAGCTATGAGGGCTAGCTATGATGGCCCTGTGGGGTTTAGCTATGAGGGGTAGCTATGATGGTCCTGGGGTTTAGCTATGAGGGCTAGCTATGATGGTCCTGGGGTTTAGCTATGAGGGGTAGTTATGATGGTCCTGGGGGTTTAGCTATGAGGGGTAGCTATGATGGTCCTGGGGTTTAGCTATGAGGGGTAGCTATGAGGCTCCTGGGGTTTAGCTATAAGGGTCCTGGGATTTAGCTATGAGGGGTAGCTATGATGGCCCTGGGGTTTAGCTATGAGGGGTAGCTATGATGGTCCTGGGGATTTAGCTATGAGGGCTAGCTATGATGGCCCTGGGGTTTAGCTATGAGGGGTAGCTATGAGGCTCCTGGGGTTTAGCTATGAGGGGTAGCTATGATGGTCCTGGGGATTTAGCTATGAGGGGTAGCTATGATGGTCCTGGGGATTTAGCTATGAAGGGTAGCTATGATGGCCCTGGGGATTTAGCTATGAGGGGTAGCTATGATGGTCCTGGGGTTTAGCTATGAGGGGTAGTTATGATGGTCCTGGGGGTTTAGCTATGAGGGGTAGCTATGATGGTCCTGGGGGTTTAGCTATGAGGGGTAGCTATGATGGTCCTGGGGATATAGCTATGAGGGCTAGTATGATAGTCCTGGGATTTAGTTTTGAGGGGTAGCTATGAGCGTCCTGGGGTTTAGCTATGAGGGGTAGCTATGATGGTCCTGGGGTTTAGCTATGATGGTCCTGGGGTTTAGCTATGAGGGGTAGCTGTATGAGAGAGAGGGTTGGACTGCAGTTCTATAAATGGACATATGCAGTTCTATATATGGACATATGCATACATGTCTATACAGTCTATTAAACAGGCATTATTAAACATGATTCTTCTCCAGGACGTGTTCCAGGAGGCGAAGGCGGATGACAACGTGGAGGTAAAGGATGAGGCGGAAACACAGGTCCGCTCCCGAAGACTTCCTCTAACCAGGAAGTTCTACGCCTTCTACCACGCCCCCATTGTCAAGTTCTGGTTCAACACGGTATGAAACCCTGGCCCCTGGTTCTACCCCCTCCATGTGAACTGACTAGCAGACGCTCTGGGCTCTACTATGTTTAATGGTACAGCAGAGTTCTGGTTCAACACGGTATGAAACCCTGGTCCCTGGTTCTACTCTCTCCATGTGAACTGACTAGCAGATGCTCTGGGCTCTACTATGTTTAATGGTACAGCAGAGTTCTGGTTTAACACGGTATGAAACCCTGGTCCCTGGTTCTACCCCTCCATGTGAACTGACTAGCAGACGCTCTGGGCTCTACTATGTTTAATAGTACAGCAGAATTCTGGTTCAACACGGTATGAAACCCTGGTCCCTGGTTCTACCCCTCCATGTGAACTGACTAGCAGACGCTCTGGGCTCTACTATGTTTAATGGTACAGCAGAGTTCTGGTTCAACACGGTATGAAACCCTGGTCCCTGGTTCTACCCCTCCATGTGAACTGACTAGCAGACGCTCTGGGATCTACTATGTTTAATGGTACAGCAGAGTTCTGGTTCAACACGGTATGAAACCCTGGCCCCTGGTTCTACCCCTCCATGTGAACTGACTAGCAGACGCTCTGGGATCTACTATGTTTAATGGTACAGCAGAGTTCTGGTTCAACACGGTATGAAACCCTGGTCCCTGGTTCTACCCCTCCATGTGAACTGACTAGCAGACGCTCTGGGCTCTACTATGTTTAATGGTACAGCAGAGTTCTGGTTCAACACGGTATGAAACCCTGGTCCCTGGTTCTACCCCTCCATGGGAACTGACTAGCAGACGCTCTGGGCTCTACTATGTTTAATGGCACAGCAGAGTTCTGGTTCAACACGGTATGAAACCCTGGTCCCTGGTTCTACCCCTCCATGTGAACTGACTAGCAGACGCTCTGGGCTCTACTATGTTTAATGGTACAGCAGAGTTCTGACTACCAAGGTTTTCCCCGTGGAGCCGCTAAGCAGCTTGAATGGAAGGGATGTTTCCTTTCTCCTTGTGGGATATTTCCTGTGTGTGTGTGTGTGTGTGTGTGTGTGTGAGTTCGTTTTGCATCGCTTTGTGTCCCGTGTGGGTGGAGTTTTCTCTTTAGAAGCAATGTAATGTAATGGTGTAAAAATGAGCACAACTCGCCCAGTGTGTGTACTCTGAGACCAGGGAGGGCTGACATGAAACGTGTTCATGTTGAGAGGACAGAGGGAGGCTGGGGCGTGTGTGTTCTTTTCCAGAGCTCTACCTCCCACCCCCTGCATACTACACACACACACACACACACACACACACACACACACACACACCCACCCTCAGGTGGTTTTCCAGGTGCCCTGGCTTCATTTGCATGTCCTGATAGCGTCAGTGGAACAGTCCTTAACATAACTATAGCTGCTGTACCCAGATCAATGCTTATCTACCCCACAATCAACATAATTATGCTGCCTGCCACACAATGATCCAGCTCTCACTGCATGTCTGTCACATCATGATCTCTGCTTCCGCATAATAGCCCTGCCAGCCTCAGTCAGCACTGATCCCCACACTGATCAGTCTCAGTTTAGTCACGGCCCTCCAGCAGCCACACACACCCGACCTAACCCCCAGGCCATAGTTAGAATGACTGATGTCTAGGGTGGGGGGTGGGTCTGTATAATGGCTGAGAGGTGTTGTTGAATGCTGTAGTTTCTTTCACTTCATGCTTCACTAGTCAGGCTCACAGTGTTCACCTCTAAAAAGACCTGGGGGTGTGTCACAAAGCAGGAACAAAGTAGGACTGCTGATATAGGATCAGTTTAGCCTTTTAGGTCATAATGACCCCTACAGATCAGCCTTTTTCCAACCTCTCCTCTGATGGCCCTAAACTAGCACACTGGTTCTACTGGTCGAGGGCTGGATCGTACGTTGACTAGTGGATTCGGGTGTGCTAGTTCTGGAATAGTTCAAATACATGGAATATCTAGGGGTCTCTGAGAAAAGGTTTGAAAAGGGCTGATATAGATTTTAAATAAATAACATTATATGGATGGGGGGACACTTTAAACATGGGCTCTGGGCATTGTCTTGGACAAGGGTTTAGTAACAATAAAGAAGCATTTTCAATCAGCTTTACGCTTACCTGGTTCTTTCTCTGTGTGTGTGTGTGTGTGTTACCAGTATCGATACTGGTTTCACAATACCAGTATAACAATACCAAAACAAACACAAAGCAGACTTCACTCTGTGGTGCTGTTGTACAACAGTGTGTGCTATAGATTGTTGTACAACAGTGTGCGCTATAGATTGTTGTACAACAGTGTGTGCTATAGATTGTTGTACAACAGTGTGCGCTATAGATTGTTGTACAACAGTGTGCGCTATAGATTGTTGTACAACAGTGTGCGCTATAGATTGTTGTACAACAGTGTGCGCTATAGATTGTTGTACAACAGTGTGCGCTATAGATTGTTGTACAACAGTGTGTGCTATAGATTGTTGTACAACAGTGTGCGCTATAGATTGTTGTACAACAGTGTGTGCTATAGATTGTTGTACAACAGTGTGTGCTATAGATTGTTGTACAACAGTGTGCGCTATAGATTGTTGTACAACAGTGTGCGCTATAGATTGTTGTACAACAGTGTGCGCTATAGATTGTTGTACAACAGTGTGCGCTATAGATTGTTGTACAACAGTGTGCGCTATAGATTGTTGTACAACAGTGTGTGCTATAGATTGTTGTACAACAGTGTGTGCTATAGATTGTTGTACAACAGTGTGTGCTATAGATTGTTGTACAACAGTGTGTGCTATAGATTGTTGTACAACAGTGTGTGCTATAGATTGTTGTACAACAGTGTGTGCTATAGATTGTTGAAAAACAGTGTGTGCTATAGATTGTTGAAAAACAGTGTGTGCTATAGATTGTTGTACAACAGTGTGTGCTATAGATTGTTTTACAACAGTGTGCGCTATAGATTGTTGTACAACAGTGTGCGCTATAGATTGTTGTACAACAGTGTGCGCTATAGATTGTTGTACAACAGTGTGCGCTATAGATTGTTGTACAACAGTGTGTGCTATAGATTGTTGTACAACAGTGTGTGCTATAGATTGTTGTACAACAGCGTGTGCTATAGATTGTTGAACAACAGCGTGTGCTATAGATTGTTGTACAACAGCGTGTGCTATAGATTGTTGTACAACAGCGTGTGCTATAGATTGTTGTACAACAGTGTGTGCTATAGATTGTTGTACAACAGTGTGTGCTATAGATTGTTGTACAACAGTGTGTGCTATAGATTGCAAAATAAACAAATGTGACTCAGTGACAACATAAGGACTGTTTTCCTCAAGTAATCAAGTCTGCTTCATTTTTCCTTTCCTTCCTTACTTCCTAGTGTCGCGGTACTGGTATCGTGATAACCCTAATTTAAGGTGTGTGTTGTGTGTCTCCTGGCTAGCTGGTGTACGTTTGTGGGTCTGTATAATAGCTTGTGTATGGTATGTAAAGGTGTGAGTTGTGGGTCTGTATAAAGCCTGTGTAAAGGTGTGTGTTGTGGGTCTGTATAAAGCCTGTGTAAAGGTGTGTGTTGTGGGTCTGTATAAAGCCTGTGTAAAGGTGTGTGTTGTGGGTCTGTATAATAGCCTGTGTATGGTATGTAAAGGTGTGTGTTGTGGGTCTGTATAATAGCCTGTGTAAAGGTGTGTGTTGTGGGTCTGTATAAAGCCTGTGTAAAGGTGTGTGTTGTGGGTCTGTATAATAGCCTGTGTAAAGGTGTGTGTTGTGGGTCTGTATAATAGCCTGTGTAAAGGTGTGAGTTGTGGGTCTGTATAATAGCCTGTGTATGGTATGTAAAGGTGTGAGTTGTGGGTCTGTATAATAGCCTGTGTAAAGGTGTGAGTTGTGGGTCTGTATAATAGCCTGTGTAAAGGTGTGAGTTGTGGGTCTGTATAATAGCCTGTGTAAAGGTGTGAGTTGTGGGTCTGTATAATAGCCTGTGTATGGTATGTAAAGGTGTGAGTTGTGGGTCTGTATAATAGCCTGTGTAAAGGTGTGAGTTGTGGGTCTGTATAATAGCCTGTGTATGGTATGTAAAGGTGTGAGTTGTGGGTCTGTATAATAGCCTATGTAAAGGTGTGTGTTGTGGGTCTGTATAATAGCCTGTGTATGGTATGTAAAGGTGTGTGTTGTGGGTCTGTATAATAGCCTGTGTATGGTATGTAAAGGTGTGTGTTGTGGGTCTGTATAATAGCCTGTGTATGGTATGTAAAGGTGTGTGTTGTGGGTCTGTATAATAGCATGTAAAGGTGTGTGTTGTGGGTCTGTATAATAGCCTGTGTAAAGGTGTGTGTTGTGGGTCTGTATAATAGCCTGTGTAAAGGTGTGTGTTGTGGGTCTGTATAATAGCCTGTGTAAAGGTGTGTGTTGTGGGTCTGTATAATAGCCTGTGTAAAGGTGTGAGTTGTGGGTCTGTATAATAGCCTGTGTAAAGGTGTGAGTTGTGGGTCTGTATAATAGCCTGTGTATGGTATGTAAAGGTGTGAGTTGTGGGTCTGTATAATAGCCTGTGTAAAGGTGTGAGTTGTGGGTCTGTATAATAGCCTGTGTAAAGGTGTGAGTTGTGGGTCTGTATAATAGCCTGTGTATGGTATGTAAAGGTGTGAGTTGTGGGTCTGTATAATAGCCTGTGTAAAGGTGTGAGTTGTGGGTCTGTATAATAGCCTGTGTAAAGGTGTGTGTTGTGGGTCTGTATAATAGCCTGTGTAAAGGTGTGTGTTGTGGGTCTGTAAAATAGCCTGTGTAAAGGTGTGTGTTGTGGGTCTGTATAATAGCCTGTGTAAAGGTGTGAGTTGTGGGTCTGTATAATAGCCTGTGTAAAGGTGTGAGTTGTGGGTCTGTATAATAGCCTGTGTAAAGGTGTGTGTTGTGGGTCTGTATAATAGCCTGTGTAAAGGTGTGAGTTGTGGGTCTGTATAATAGCCTGTGTAAAGGTGTGTGTTGTGGGTCTGTATAATAGCCTGTGTAAAGGTGTGTGTTGTGGGTCTGTATAATAGCCTGTGTAAAGGTGTGAGTTGTGGGTCTGTATAATAGCCTGTGTAAAGGTGTGAGTTGTGGGTCTGTATAATAGCCTGTGTATGGTATGTAAAGGTGTGAGTTGTGGGTCTGTATAATAGCCTGTGTAAAGGTGTGAGTTGTGGGTCTGTATAATAGCCTGTGTATGGTATGTAAAGGTGTGAGTTGTGGGTCTGTATAATAGCCTATGTAAAGGTGTGTGTTGTGGGTCTGTATAATAGTGTGTGTGTGTTGTCCTCTGGATAGCTGGCGTACCTGGGCTTTCTGATGCTGTACTCGTTTGTCGTTCTGGTCCGGATGCCCGAGTTTCCGTCTCCTCAAGAGTGGGTGGTCATCCTCTACATATTCACCTCCGCCATCGAGAAGATACGAGAGGTACGCTAATGATGCTCCCTGCTCTCTACATCAATATGGTTATGTTCCAATTGGCACTGTATTTGCTATGTAGTGCACTGCTTTTGCCATTTGGAATGGACCCTATGACTTCATTTAAATGAGAAGGACAAGACACTTACCCAGCTGTCTTTGTTTCTCAGAGGATTCAATACAATTTAGTTCAGTTCAATTTGCTTTAAACAAGGTCCTTATTCTTCTAGTTGACAGTTTAAACAGAGAAGTACTGAGTCCACATTCACGTTGATAGAATATCTCCATTTCTATCACTTTGTTTCCATTGTTGATTTGATTTGAGCTCTCAGTTCACTGGATGCACTCATGTCCTATTGTCTGTTCTGTTTCTTTCTTTGTAGATGTTTATGTCTGAAGCTGGGAAGATTAGCCAGAAGGTTAAAGTCTGGTTCAGTGACTATTTTAACCTCTCAGACTTCCTGGCTATTGTCACCTTCTTTGTGGGCTTTGGATTGAGGATCGGAGGAGAGGATGTGTTTGTCCCAGGCCGGACTGTGTATTGCTTGAATATCATCTTCTGGTACGTGAGACTCCTAGATATTCTGGCAGTCAACCAGCAAGCAGGACCGTATGTGATGATGATCGGTAAAATGGTGAGTGTTCTTTTTTTTCTAATGCTTTACTAATCCAAATTCGTTTTTCAACTGTGTAAAATCAAATGAAATTGTATTTGTCACATGCGCCGAATACAACAGGTGTAGACCTTACAGTGAAATGCTTACTTACGAGCCCTTAACCAACAATGCTTTAAGAAGTTAAGAAGAAAAATGTGTTAAGTAAAAATGGATAAGTAGAAAAATTGAAAATTAAAGTAACAAATAAATAATGAAACCGCAGCAGTAAAATAACGAGAGGATATATACAGGGGGTACCGGTACAGAGTCGATGTGCGGGGGCACCGGTTAATTGAGATAATAAACAAAAAAAGAAACGTCCTCTCACTGTCAACTGCTTTTATTTTCAGCAAACTTAACATGTGTAAATATTTGTATGAACACAAGATTCAACAACTGAGACATAAACTGAACAAGTTCCACAGACATGTGACTAACAGAAATGGAATAATGTGTCCCTGAACAAAGGGACACATTAGTTTGAGGATGTTTGAGGATGACCGGGCCAACTGGGAGACCAATCAGCACCTGGAGAAACAGAGACTGGATGCCTCCAGGACTCTGGAAAATAACAAATAGAAGTGGAAGATATTTTAGATCCGGGCTCTTCGCTGGCCAACCGGTGCCCCCGCACATCGACTCTGTACCGGTACCCCCTGTATATATCCTCTCTTGTTATTTTACTGCTGCGGTTTAATTATTTGTTACTTAAATTTTCCATTTTTCTTGAATAATGTGTCCCTGAACAAAGGAGGGTCAAAATCAAAAGTTACAGTCAGTATCTGGTGTGGCCACCAGCTGCATTAAGTACTGCAGTGCATCTCCTCCTCATGGACTGCACCAGATTTGCCAGTTCTTGCTGTGAGATGTTACCCCACTCTTCCACCAAGGCACCTGCAAGTCCCGGACATTTCTGGGGGGAATGGCCCTCACCCTCCGATCCAACAGGTCCCAGACGTGCTCAATGGGATTGAGATCCGGGCTCTTCGCTGGCCATGGCAGAACACTGACATTCCTGTCCTGCAGGAAATCACACACAGAACGAGCAGTATGGCTGGTGGCATTGTCATGCTAGAGGGTCATGTCAGGATGAGCCTGCAGGAAGGGTACCACATCAGGGAGGAGGATGTCGTCTCTGTAACGCACAACGTTGAGATTGCCTGCAATGACAACAAGCTCAGTCAAATAATGCTGTGACACACCGCCCCAGACAATGACAGACCCTCCACCTCCAAATCAATCCCTCTCCAGAGTACAGGCCTCGGTGTAACGCTCATTCCTTCGCACAATAAACGCAAATCCGACCATCACCCCTGGTGAGACAAAACCGCGACTCGTCAGTGAAGAGCACTTTTTGCAAGTCCTGTCTGGTCCAGCGACGGTGGGTTTGTGCCCGTAGGCGACGTTGTTGCCGGGGATGTCTGGTGAGGACCTGCCATACAACAGGCCTATAAGTCCTCAGTCCAGCCTCTCTCAGCCTATTGCGGACAGTCTGAGCACTGATGGAGGGATTGTGCGTTCCTGGTGTAACTCGGGCAGTTGTTGCCATCCTGTACCTGTCCCGCAGGTGTGATGTTCGGATGTACCGATCCTGTGCAGGTGTTGTTACACGTGGTCTGTCACTGCGAGGACGATCAGCTGTCTGTCCTGTCTCCCTGTAGTGCTGTCTTAGGCGTCTCACAGTACGGACATTGCAATTTATTGCCCTGGCCACATCTGCAAGCCTCTTTGCAGCATGCCTAAGGCACGTTCACGCAGATGAGCAGGGACCCTGGGCATCTTTGTTTTGGTGTTTTTCAGAGTCAGTAGAAAGGCCTCTTTAGTGTCCTAAGTTTTAATAACTGTGACCTTAATTGCCTACCGTCTGAAAGCTATTAGTGTCTGAAAGACTTTTCCACAGGTGCATGTCCATTAATTCTTTATGGCTCATTGAACGAGAATTGGAAACAGTGTTTAAACCTTTACAGTTAAGTTATTTGGATTTTTACTAATTATCTTTGAAAGACAGGGTCCTGAAAAAGGGCCGTTTATTTTTTTTGTTGCTGAGTTTGTGGATGTAGGTAGAGTTAGTGTCTATGCATAGATTATAAACAGAGAGTAGCAGCAGCGTAAAGAGGGGTGTGGGTAGCCCTTTGATTTGCTGTTCAGGAGTCTTATGGCTTGGGGGTAGAAGCTGTTAAGAAGCTTTTTGGACCTAGACATGGCGCTCCGGTACCGCTTGCCGTGCGGTAGCAGAGAGAACAGTCGACTAGGGTGGCTGGAGTTTCAATGCTGACATTTCAATGTATATCTAAATGTTTTATATATCAGTGATAATGTACATCAACATATTTTATATGGTGATGATAATGTCAATGTCTATTACAATTGAGTTGTCATTTCAATTGTCTATTACGATTACATTTATATTATGGATAGAGCTGACAATGTACAGGTAACTGCCAAAATAAAGAAAACACCAACATATAGAGACATTGAACAGCCTTACCCTACCCAGGCTCGTGATGTTCAGGCCTTACCCTACCCATGCTCGTGATGTTCAGGCCTTACCCTACCCAGGCTCGTGACGTTCAGGCCTTACCCTACCCAGGCTCGTGACGTTCAGGCCTTACCCTACCCAGGCCCGTGATGTTCAGGCCTTACCCTACCCATGCTCGTGACGTTCAGGCCTTATCCTACCCATGCTCGTGACGTTCAGGCCTTACCCTACCCATGCTCGTGACGTTCAGGCCTTACCCTACCCAGGCTCGTGACGTTCAGGCCTTACCCTACCCAGGCCCGTGATGTTCAGGCCTTACCCTACCCAGGCTCGTGACGTTCAGGCCTTACCCTACCCAGGCCCGTGATGTTCAGGCCTTACCCTACCCAGGCTCGTGACGTTCAGGCCTTACCCTACCCAGGCTCGTGACGTTCAGGCCTTACCCTACCCATGCTCGTGACGTTCAGGCCTTACCCTACCCAGGCTCGTGACGTTCAGGCCTTACCCTACCCAGGCTCGTGACGTTCAGGCCTTACCCTACCCAGGCTCGTGACGTTCAGGCCTTACCCTACCCAGGCTCGTGACGTTCAGGCCTAACCCTACCCAGGCTCGTGACGTTCAGGCCTTACCCTACCCAGGCTCGTGACGTTCAGGCCTTACCCTACCCAGGCCCGTGATGTTCAGGCCTTACCCTACCCAGGCTCGTGACGTTCAGGCCTTACCCTACCCAGGCCCGTGATGTTCAGGCCTTACCCTACCCAGGCTCGTGATGTTCAGGCCTTACCCTACCCATGCTCGTGATGTTCAGGCCTTACCCTACCCATGCTCGTGATGTTCAGGCCTTACCCTACCCATGCTCGTGACGTTCAGGCCTTACCCTACCCATGCTCGTGACGTTCAGGCCTTACCCTACCCAGGCCCGATTTGCTTCTGCCAAATTAAGAGCCGGCCCTGCCCGAAACCAGAAGTAACTTCCTCCGTTTAGTAAATCCCTTAGCTGCTTGTCTCTGTCTGTCACTCACTCCCTGCGCAAATCTCACACTGCATGTACTCTGTAAGTATCCATATCAACGGCTCCACTGGGCTGCTCTGCTCAATGAAGAGACATAAGAGAGTAGTTAGCTGCTTTTCATCACTCTAAACTCTGACAAACCTCAAGGAACAGTATTTTCTCTGAAATAATCTCTCCTTTAGTATATATTTGACAAGGTTGAACTCTACCCAATTTATATGTATATACTGTATTCTGGTCATGGCTCATCCTATATACAGTAACTACAGCTGTATACATTTTCTATCCATATACTGTCCTTACACACTGAAAAACTGCTCAAAGAAACTAAGGGAGGTGCGGGAGACAACTCAATGGGTGTGTCTGTTAAAGGTTGGTTTGCGTAGACTGGGAAATCACTGTGGAGAGCCTTTAAGAACACAAGGTGAGAGGAAGGTAGCCTTTACCTAAATAAGTTGGTCAATGTGTGAAGGTAGACCGGATGGTTTTCAGTCAATAGCACATCTCTAGGGTTCCATGCTGGTTTGGTTTGAAAGAGGCTAATGATTGCAGATGGGGGTGTTTTTAAAGGGGTAGCCCCGCCTCTTTCAGGTGGACATGATCTGGTTGATTACATTGAATGAGGTGTGTGGTGACCAATAGGTGGCAGGTTCCCCTCCAGGGTAGGAGGGAAGTGGGAGGAGTTGTTTATTTTCCGGACTCTGATATTGCTCCTTCTGATATACATATTTGTTTTTTAGTTTTGGGATTCTGTGTGTATTGTTATTGTATTGCTAGATTTTACTGCCCTGTTGGAGCTAGAATGGTGTTTTGTTGATGGTGGTGGAAAACGTTGTCTCAGGCGCCGTTCCAGAATCTCCCATTAATGTTCAATTGGGTTGAGATCTGGTGGCTGAGACACCCTTTAAACCCCCTATGCTCATTTGAGACCCCTAATTGGCAACTGGGCATTTTTATTTGGATGTTAACTGCTTAATTAACTCAGGAACCACACCTGTGTGGAAGCACCTGCTTTCAATATACTTTGTATCCCTCATTTACCCAAGTGTTTCCTTTTAATTTGGCAGTTACCTCTATATATCAACATGTTTTACATAGTGGCAATAATGTCTACTATCAACATGTTTTGATAGACTACGGGAATCCAGCACCGGTTCTTTTCATTCTGAGGCACCGTAGCTGTGAGTCCGGATATTCTCAGTATTTCCCGGGAACTTGGACGTTTATTCTCAGAACTTAGACCTGGTTATCTCCATGCACATGTCCTTAATATAGTGGTGGTAATGTCTCTATTCATACAGATAGCTATTTTATATTGTTGTGATAATGTATAGAGTAATGTATATATTCCTCTAGGTGGCGCTGGTGTTGAGTTATGGCATGCCCCAGAAAGCCATCCTGTAGTGTGTGTGTGTGTGTGTGTGTGTGTGTGTGTGTGTGTGTGTGTGTGTGTGTGTGTGTGTGTGTGTGTGTGTGTGTGTGTGTGTGTGTGTGTTATTCCTCTAGGTGGCCAATATGTTTTATATTGTGGTGATCATGGCGGTGGTGTTGTTGAGTTATGGCGTGCCGCGGAAAGCCATCCTGTACCCAAATGAGGAGCCCAGTTGGACGCTGCTCAAAGACGTGGTCTTCCAGCCGTACTGGATGATGTATGGGGAAGTGTATGCGTATGAAATCGACGGTAAGGAAGACAAGCCTGTTATAAACGACTACGATGGTAAGAGTTTTCTTAAGGATTCTCACCACGGCATGAGAAGCTGATTAGCACTGGAAATCAATCAAAAACCCACGTTTGGTCTAATCAACGCATCCTGCACTGCACCCCCTCGCACCACACAGTCACCTCACACAGTCACCTCACACAGTCACCTCACACAGTCGCTGTGTTTAAATTAGTTTTATTTCCAGTACAGAATGAGACCCTCGACCCTTGGTTGGATAGGCATAGTGAAACATATGCCTATCTAGTTCTTTCTTAAGTAATCAAGTCCTTAGGAGGCAGGGGCTAGGAGTTGATTGTGGACACAGCCAGTCGGGGAAGGTATAGCCAGGGGAGGTATAGCCAGCAATGGTAGAGAACAGCAGCTTTTAACCAATCAGGGATTTAGTTTAGATTATTGTGTCCCGATTTCTCTTGAGGCATGTCAAATGTAAGTGATTTGCTTAAAGTACAGGCTCAGAGCTTCAAAATGGCGTATCCTACACTGTAGTTTGAGTAAACATGGGAGTCAGCATGGCACTGTCCTCCAGAAAGTAGTCTTTCTACTTAAACCCTGCTAAATTCAGGGCAGCAATGTTTTTGAGAGCTATAGGAACACTTTTTCCATAGCTTTATCTTTACAAAAATCTGTGATAAAGATGATCTGTGAACTTACCAGAGAAGAGCCCATTCTGTTATAGACAGAAGCCTGTGACATGACAGACCAATCAGGGATCCTATCTTGGCATATCAACCTCACAATTATCTCAGCCAATCGTGACTAGCCAGGAAATATCCTGTCTTTCTCTCAGTATAGCTCAGTGCTTTCTCCCTGACTAAACTAGGCACATTTTACATTTTTATTGATATTTACCAATCCCTTACAAGTTGTAATTAAGGCACATGAAAGTTCACATGTTCAAGAAGCCATTTCTGCAACAAAAAAAAAACGTATTTTGAATCGGCCCTACTGTGAAGTAGGAACCAGCGTCAAATGTCTCAGATCCTGTAACATTTACTAAACATTGTTGTACACATGGGGGTAAATCCTAACTTCCAGTTAAGGTGACTTTTCACTTAGTCACGCAATTATGTCAATTGGAGACTAAGTGAAATCCATATTTGCTGCATAGAGCACATTTGAGATAGTGTGTTATGATATTTACGGAAGATACATTGTGTTATATATAATAATTGCAGCTACCTGTCTCGCTCATCAGACTCAGGGAGCTCCACCACAGGTGTGTGGGAGATATAGCGGCTGTGGGAAGAGACTACCTGTTGATACCTGTTGATACATAAAACAGAATGTATACAGTAACAGTAGATACTGTGCAGTATAATGAAATGTTATTCTACAAATTAGATGGTAGTCGCTGGTTTTACTGACCCAAATTATGTTTACTCCTAGACAAAAATATAATCATCTGTAGAGACGTCAAAGACAGTAGAAAGCTTAATCTGGCTGTGCAAACCAGTCCATGGAGCTTAGAAGTGTGTGTGTGTGTGTGTGTGTGTGTGTGTGTGTGTGTGTGTGTGTGTGTGTGTGTGTGTGTGTGTGTGTGTGTGTGTGTGTGTGTGTGTGTGTGTGTGTGTGTGTGTGTGTGTGTGTGTGTGTGTGTGTGTGTGTGTGTGAATGGTCTACACCTGTCACTGTGTGTTGTTTGGGATGTGTGTGTGTTTTTTGTGTTGGGATGTGTGAAGCACCGTGTGTGTCTCTGACCCAGTCCCCTCTCTCCACAGTGTGTGCCACTGATACGAATGTGAAATCCCTGTGCTCCACTTCAGTGTGGATCACTCCTTTCCTACAAGCAGTCTACCTCTTTGTCCAATACATATTGATAGTTAACCTTCTCATCGCCTTCTTCAAGTAAGACTACACACACAACGGTGTTCCACAGAGCGCTGTTCTGTGACCAATACTATTCTCATTATTCTTTAATAACATTATCATGTTTTTCCCCAATTTTCTACATCACTGTGTATCTATTTTTGCCATCTCTCTCTTCTCCTCAGTAATGTGTACCTCCAAGTGATGTCAATCAGTAATCTGGTATGGAAGTACCAGAGGTATCATTTCGTCATGGCCTACCATGAGAAGCCAGTCCTCCCTCCTCCCCTCATCCTCCTCTCCCACCTAGTCTCTTTCTTCTCCTGCATCTGTCACAAGAGGAAGAAGGACAGTCACTCTTACGGACCAAGTACGGGAACTACCATTTATTGCTCTAAAATGCGGATATGACAGAACCACTTGGTGTTCAGAGAGAACAAGAGAGGCCCTAGTACTGAGCCCTGGGGGACACCAGTAGTGTATGAACAGACTATAAAATGTATAGGTGTCTCAGGGATCTCTAGTTTATCAGCAAAAATATATGCAGCTACAATAAGTAATTTGAAATGTGTACCAGTAGTTACGCTGATCTGTAAAAGAGGTGAAATGTCTTGTTGAAACTAGAAAGCTCGTCATCCTCTCCCTTCCCATCTCCCCATCTTTCCTTCCCTCCCTCCAGAGTTGTTTCTAACGGAGGAGGATCAGAAGAAGCTCCATGACTTTGAGGAGCAGTGTGTGGAGACGTACTTCCATGAGAAAAACGACCAGTTCCACTCAGGGAGCGAAGAGCGTATCCACCTCACCTCAGACAGGTAACTGTTACCATAGTTACCATTTACCCCAGTTTTTATTTGACCCTTGCGTTGACAGTAACAGTTATAGTGTGTATATATATAACATAAGAGGATTAGGAGATTAATTGAATATTGAACTCTGTGGCAACAGATTTGCTTCTCCTTTCTCTCCTCAGGGTTGAGACCATGTGTATCCAGCTGAAGGAGGTCGGTAATAGAGTGAACTTCATCAAGCGTTCCCTCCACACGCTGGACTCTCAGATCGGCCACCTTCAGGACCTGTCAGCTCTGACCGTGGACACCCTAAAGACCCTGACCGCCCAGAGGGCCTCTGAAGCCAGCAAGGTCCACAACCAGATCACCAGGGAGCTCAGTCTGTCCAAAAACTTTGCCCCCAGCCTGGCCCCCACCCCCCAGGACCCTACCCCCCAATCCAAGGGGGTCAAACGCAGCGTGGGGGCCTACTTCGGTTCCTCCTTCCCCCAGGTGTCCGGGGTGGTGGTGGGGGGCAACATGGCTGATTCTCTGTTTGGGAGTGGGGTGGACCCAAACCCGCCACTGACTCTCAGTCCCCCAGAGCGGAGAGGAGACTGGACTGGGCTGGGGCACCAAGCTACTGCTGCTATAGAGGCTGGATCCTCCACGGGTGGCAGTGCCAGTCACAGTGCCTTCTCCCTCTGCCCAGCTCTGGCGCCCCCTACTGTCAGTCCTCCAGAGCTGCGGCTACGCGGCCACTCCTTCACCCAGTGGCAGCTGACCCGTCCAGTGCAGGTGGGCATCTCCGACTGCCCCTCCAGCCTGCCCAGCGTGCCCTCTGCTAGGGCTGCTTTCTACGTCAGCTCTACCCCCTCCCAGCCCTCCGTCTCCAGCCACCCAGAACTCAGCCTGGATGGGCCAGACAAAGACAGAACCTCTGCTTCCACCTCTGCCTTTGCTGTAGAATTTGGTGCGTTTGTTGGTAAGTATAACTGTGAGGAGAAAGACGAGGACACTAGCTGTGTGTACCCCACTGTTGTTGTTGTGTCCAAGACTTCTGACATTGCTCACCCCGTTTGCTTGCCTGCTTCCATTGAGAAATGGGAGGCAATTGGTGAGGAGGGGAGGTGTGAGAGGGAGGGGTGGGCGGAGGGGGAGGGGTATGTGAATGAGGCATTTTCTGATGACGAGGGAGTTCTGATGGATGGGCAGGGCAGAAATGCTGAGCTTCCGTTGGCTCCTGAGACCGCCCGTCAGGCCGCCCCCTCGCCGCATGCCGACGCTCACAGGAACAGCCCCTCCCTGGCTGCGCCCTGGCCCCTGCGGTGGTGCCCAGGAGACCCCGCGGCCGTAGGACCAGAGAGGTGGGGTCCTCATGGCCCAGCCAGGGTCCCCTCAGCAAGGGGAAAGAAGGACTGAAGCCCCCCTGAGAAGTGACAGCAGGGAAACTACCAGAGACAGAGGTTTGAGTCTGCCTGAGTTTAAGTTGGCAGTGGGCAAATGTCAGATCACACTACCTTTCACCTGCAACACACCTTTTCCTAACCAGGGTGAAGTATGGTTGTTAATGGTCTAACGGGGTGGTATGGGGTCTAACTAAAATGAAATAACCACAGGTGTGTTCTCAAAATTCAAAAACCCTGAGCATAACCTGATATGGCACCATGCTCAATCAAGACTTCAAAATAAACCAATCAGTATGGCACCATGCTCAATCAAGACTTCATAATAAAACAATCAGTATGGCACCATGCTCAATCAAGACTAGACTTCATAAACTCATAGCAACAACTCATTGTCATTCACCAGTAAAACATACACATTCGATAACAGTCAATAAACAGTCGCAAATTTTAAAGAAAAACCTGGGGTACCGTTACAGTGGCTTGCGAAAGTATCATTTGATGTACACAACATGCCTATGACTTTGAAGATGCAAAATATTTTTTATTGTGACACAAACAAGAAATAAGACAAAAAACTGAACTTGAGCGTGCCATAACTATTCACCCCCCCAAGTCAATACTTTGTAGAGCCACCTTTTGCAGCAATTACAGCTGCAAGTCTCTTGGGGTATGTTTCTATAAGCTTGGCATATCTAGCCACTGGGATTTTTGCCCATTCTTCAAGGCAAAACTGCTCCAGCTCCTTCAAGTTGGATGGGTTCCGCTGGTGTACAGCAAGCTTTAAGTCATACCACAGATTCTCAATTGGATTGAGGTCTGGGCTTTGACGAGGCAATTCCAAGACATTTAGATGTTTCCCCTTAAACCACTCGAGTGTTGCTTTAGCAGTATGCTTAGGGTCGTTGTCCTGCTGGAAGGTGAACCTCCGTCCCAGTCTCAAATCTCTGGAAGACTGAAACAGGTTTCCCTCAAGAATTTCCCTGTATTTAGCTCCATCCATCATTCCTTCAATTCTGACCAGTTTCCAAGTCCCTGCCAATGGAAAAACATCCCCACAGCATGATGCTGCCACCACCATGCTTCACTGTGGGGATGGTTTTCTCGGGGTGATGAAAGGTGTTGGGCTTGCGCCAGACATAGTGTTTTCCTTGATGGCCAAAAAGCTCAATTTTAGTCTCATCTGACCATAGTACCTTCTTCCATATGCTTGGTCAGTCTCCCACATGCCTTTTGGCGAACACCAAACGTGTTTGCTTATTTTTTTCTTTAAGTAATAGCTTTTTTTCTGGCCACTCTTTCGTGAAGCCCAGCTCTGTGGCGTGTACGGCTTAAAGTGGCCCTATGGACAGATACTCCAATCTCCGCTGTGGAGCTTTGCAGCTCCTTCAGGGTTATCTTTGGTCTCTTTGTTGCCCCTCTGATTAATGCCCTCCTTTCCTGGTCTGTGAGCTTTGGTGGGCGGCCCTCTCTTGGCAGGTTTGTTGCGGTGCCATATTCTTTCCATTTTTTAATAATGGATTTGATGGTGCTCCTTGGGATGTTCAAAGTTTCGGATATTTTTTTATAACCCAACCCTGTTCTGTACTTCTCCACAACCTTGTCCCTGACCTGTTTGGAGAGCTCCTTGGTCTTCATGGTGCCTCTTGCTTGGTGGTGCCCCTTGCTTAGTGGTGTTGCAGACTCTGGGGCCTTTCAGAACAGGTGTATTTATACTGAGATCATGTGACAGATCATGTGACACTTAGATTGCACACAGGTGGACTTTATTTAACTAATTATGTGACTTCTGAAGGTAATTGGTTGCACCAGATCTTATTTAGGGGCTTCATAGCAAAGGGGTGAATACATATGCATGCACCACTTTTCTGTTTTTATTTTTTAGCGTTTTTGGAACAAGTCATTTTTTTCATTTCACTTCACCAATTTGGACTATTTTGTGCATGTCCATTACATGGAATCCAAGTAAAAATCCATTTAAAATACAAGTTGTAATGCAACAAAATAGGAACAACGCCAAGGGAGATGAATACTTTTGCGAGGCAGTGTATATATATTCAGAGCTCTGAAACTTTATATAGTCTTACTACGTTGCAGGCCTGTGCTTTGTACCTCAACAGGGACTAGATGAGGAAGAGCGGCCCTAGCACAAATGTGCGTTTGTATTTTCTGGATGCGGGAGTTCCAATGCAGGCGATGGTGGTCCTTAGCCAGTGCGGTATTGGGAAACAGAGGGCTAGTGTTGCTAGTTAGCAGGATGATGTTTCTTCACAAGACTCAGAGGAAACCCTAGAATTTCCTGGTATCTAGGGTTGCTATCTGAGCTCGAACAAAACTATTTTGTCACATGGTAGCGTACATACAATATACATGTCTTTGCCTCTTATGGAGATGGCTTGCTACGCTAGCTAGCTAGTTAGCTGGTGTTGGCTAGCTAGCGGCTAATATTAGCTAGCGTTGCATCGTACCTTCAGACGGGATCCAAAGGAAACTGTAGAATTGCCAGTATCTAGAGTCGCTATCTGAGAGGTATATTACGATTTGAAACTAGATCTACTCAGACTTTTATAAAGCTAGCCAGCTTCAGTTAGCTTCACATTCCAGCCCAGGCTTCATCCATACTAAGGTGGATTTTGATCATGCGCTAACGCAAGCAGGCTCAGAGGGGATTTCCACATAACACAATAATTTGGATAGGCACTCAAGCTTCCACCTTATGTGGGTGCTAGAAAGGTAAATATCAAGCAAGGTTGTTTCATTGCCCCCATCGTGTTATGTGGAAATGCACTGTCAGTATGTTTTTTAACTACACTTGTATACCGCCTCACAACGCTAGCTTCGCCCTCGTGTGTGTGTGTGCTAGCAAGCTAGGTAGTGCTAGTGGTAGTGCTAGGTATCAACAGCCAATCCAGTAGGGACGCCGCAATATCGCAAAGTATTTGCAACAAGTTCCGGTTTCCTCATCTTTGGTCCCACCCTGTTCACGTCCCTCGCCCATGCTCGCATCGTCCGACTGTCCCCCGCCCATTTAGCTTTTCTTCCATTGGAAATGAATGGCTTTTCGTAGTTTCATCGCCCACGTTACTTCTGTTAACTGTACGTCCATGTTGCACATGGCTAGTCGAACACCGAACTCTTAATTGAGACAATGTTCACAGTTTTATTTCTGGGGCTGAAATCAACATGAAAGAAAAGTTATTTTGCAAATTCTGCAGGCTATGCTGTGAAATAGGCTTTTAGAAGTGCCGTTTTTATTAAGTTTCGTTAATGCTGTCTTTGTGCTTTGGAATCCTTATCAATGCACAAGCCCCATTTTCCCTACCTATCAATAAAATCATTTTAGAAAATCATACGAACGTTTCACTGTGCGTCAACTTTCAAATGCATGCTATGATTACTAAATGTGTAATGTGATAGGTATTTTTAATATTACTATAGAAAAAAATACAATTAAAATTGTATAAAATAGTTAATCAGTCTTCCTCAAATGAAGGGGATGACAACGTAGTCTTGGCGAGAGGGAGGGAATCGAATTTTATTGGTCCTCAACTCGCGGCTCAGACACTTCATTCAGGATAAATGGAGTTAGCCCTGAGTTAGCCTGCCCCTGATCAGGTTAGTTCTGAAGGATTCGTTGCCATATAAATCTACCTGGCTAAAAGGTGAGCCACTTGTATGACCGGTTATCCAAAATTTAACTCCGAGTTGACCACACTTACCTCGCTAACTCCTCTTTGTAGTATAGGGCTCTGGTCTCGTCACTCAGTCATCAACTCTTCTTAGCTACTTATACAGTTCACATGCTAGTATGCTACATATACAACAGCTATTTACATTACAGCTAAACGGTTACAGCAGTCTGCCTTAAACTGGGAATCAAAATCACCTCAGAACTAACTCCCGCCCTCCAACTATTGTAATTTGTTCCCTTCACTTTCCCTACGTACCCTCTGATTTGGCTAAGGGGGACCTTTTAAAGGCTCTGCATGGTCAATCCTACGTCTGCATTGGCCATGTAGCATTTATGGTGATACGGCCTATGCAGAATTCAGGGCATTCATACTTCTTGCTCTTCGTCAAGAAGCGCAGAGCTGTTGTTAAGGAAGTGAGTTTGTGTTTATACAGGACTTCCCGCCCTCACCTACCGTCAACCATTCAAGTCAATGCGGAGCTATACGGAATTTACAAAATTTGAGAGGCGCACGGCGATGCGGAATTCAATTTGGCCTCTGCGTGCCCCCTGGAGGCTCTGCAATTGCGTCACACCATCCATACGGCGCCTCCGACCACATTTGCGGATCAAGCATAAATTGGCTTTTAGTCAGCAACAGGGAAGAATGCTGCGTTCATAACCAAGAGGAAAGGTGGTAGGCCTATTTACCTCATACACTGGGAAAAAGCGGGGGAAAACAATTGCCCCTTTCGTTGAAGCCATGCAGTTTAAGGCTGATTGGGATACTGCAGGATCCCCCATTATAGTAAAAAAAATGGCAATCTTTGTGCTCAATTTTGGTGATAATATTTTTTATCCAAAATAATCATAGTACGAATAATTGCTTCTATTAGACAGATGTATGTCCTTGAACCGATTTATTGTTTTAAAATCGCACACAGAATACGTTTTTAAGTAATTGATTCAAGGACATACATCTGGTGTAATAGAAACAATTATTGGAATTGCACACAGAATAAGTTAAGGATAATGTATTTGCTTCCGGCAGCCTGCAGTACCCTGCAGTACCCTGGACAACCTTCAACTTGAGCTACTCAGAGGGGGCAGTCGTTCTCCCCTAGTTGCAGCCGGCAACATCACTTCCTGGAGTAGCTCAAACTGTGCATGTTATGTCTTGAGAATCCCCCAATTTAGACGGCATCTTAGCAAGCTAAAACTGACTTCCTCTGCTTCAAATGCACCATTTTAGTCTTCACATAGGAATGAATGATGTGATGTCATCATAGATGGCATTGTTCATTCGTATACAGTCATTGGTAAAGATCCAGTTGAACACTCCGTCAGATCATAATTACTAATGGGAAACTTGTCTATCATCCCTGAGCCACGACTTCTCTCACATGCTGACCTCCCACGTCAACTACTAAAATGTAACAAATATAACAATTATGAATTATTCGTAAAAAGCCATTTATTAATATGTGAACGCCTCCAACTGGTAATTACCACCTTTCTACTTGGTTATGAACGCAGTAGTGCACTACATAGGGAGCAGGGTGAGATTTGGAACATAGCCTAGGGAGGTGCCTGGGCTGTAGGGTGTTAGGATCAGATTGGTAATTAACTCATCGTTGTTCTCTCAATTTCAGATTTGTCTCTCTCTTTCTCTCTTGCTCTACCTGTCAATTATTATGTCAACCTTTTGTCTTGTCTAACGTCATTGTTGTGTCGGGGTGTTGGCCTCTGGTTGAAGGTGACAGGGTTGTGACTGTTTCACCATGGATTGATTGATTGGTTGAGATTTGCAACCGTTCCTGAATTTGTCTGTGTTGGTTAAAGGGTTTGTCACATGGAAAGGTTGAGGTGCCTACCCTCTGTCCGTCTGTCTTCCAGTGACTGTCCCAGAGGTCTAAGATGTTCTCTCTAAGGCACAGAACCAGGTTTGGCCAACCCCTGACCTGGATCAGGGTTTGGGTCAATTCCATTTTAATTCAGGAAGTTATCAAATTGGAATTGAAATGAACCCCAACAAAAAAGCCTGCAGCTCTGCAGCCTTCCAGGACAAGTGTTGGCCACCCTTGGTGTGATGCTGTATCTGTCTAACAGTGTTCCGGTCCTCCAGGTCATAAAGACAACCTGCACCTGGACCTGCAGCGCTCCTTCCCCAGAGACATCTCCTCCAGACAGCTCAGCCCAGCCACGCAGCACAGGGAACAGGTGAGAGAGTGTGTGGGATTATGTGTGTGTTCCTCCTCCTAGGTATTGAGACAGTTATTTACATGCTCTTAGTTCCCGGTTGGGAAGTGGTTGTTGGTTGGTTATGACCATTTAAAAAACAGAACCTGTTAGTTCTAGTTCGGTATTTCTCCCAGGGCAGAGGGTGGAGCAGTTTATTTACATGAAACATCACAGAGGCACTTCCACAGAACAAAACCAGAATTCCTCAATGGCTTCCTGTCCAAACACATTGTCCCCACAAATCCTAACCTTAGCCTCACTATGTGAAAAACAGGGAAACTGATCTCATCAGCTGAGCCCAGTAGGAGGAAGTTGCTCCTAGATACTGATGCCAGTGTGTCTTTCTCTCGGTCTACAGGGTCATCCTGAAGGCCAAGGTAATATGAGGACGGTCAACTCGTATGCTGGCTTCACTGAGTTTGACCGGAGTCCCTCCTTCCTCCATCCAGACTCCTGTAAGTCCAGGAAGATAGACCTGTGCTGCTAGACACATGAATACACTGCAGAACCCTGACAAGACCTGCCAGAGGTGTATACTATGTGTGCTAACTGAAAGTGTCTTTGGTTATTGTGTGCAGCTCTGAGAGAGAGGAGCGGAGTGTCAGCAGAAGACATCCTCATCCACGAAAACCCCAGAGCTGCACTACTACTGGTGAGAACTGTTCTATAATTGTATGATGTCTCACACCCTTCAGGTCCTGAAATCACTACTGACTGACTGTACAACTGACTGACTGTACAACTGACTGACTGACTGTACGACTGACTGACTGACTGTACGACTGACTCACTGACTGACTGTACGACTGACTGACTGACTGTACGACTGACTCACTGACTGACTGTACCACTCACTGACTGACTGACTGACTGACTGACTGTACCACTGACTGACTGACTGTACCACTGTCTGTACGACTGACTGACTGTACGACTGACTGTACCACTGACTGACTGACTGTACCACTGACTGTACCACTGACTGTACCACTGACTGACTGACTGTACCACTGACTGACTGACTGACTCTACCACTCACTGACTGACAACCACTCACTGACTGACTGTACCACTGACTGTACGACTGACTAACTGACTGTACCACTGACTAACTGACTGTACCACTGACTGTACGACTGACTGACTGTACGACTGACTGACTGTACGACTGACTGACTGTACCACTGACTGACTGTACCACTGACTGACTGTACTACTGACTGACTCTACCACTCACTGACTGACAACCACTCACTGACTACCACTGACTGACTGACTGACTGTACCACTGACTGTACCACTCACTGATTGACTGTACCACTCACTGACTGACTGACTGTACCACTCACTGACTGACTGACTGTACCACTCACTGACTGACAGACTGTACCACAGACTGTACCACTGACTAACTGACTACCACTGACTAACTGACTGTACCACAGACTGTACGACTGACTGACTGTACTACTGACTGAATGACTGACTGACTGTACCACTGACTGAATGACTGACTGACTGTACCACTGACTCACTGACTGTACCACTGACTCACTGACTGTACCACTGACTGACTGACTGTACCACTGACTGACTGACTGTACCACTGACTGACTAACTGACTGTACCACTGACTGACTGTACCACTGTCTGTACCACTGTCTGTACCACTGACTGACTGTACCACTGACTGACTGACTGTACCACTGACTGTACGACTGACTGACTGACTCTACCACTCACTGACTGACTGACTGTACCACTGACTGACTGTACCACTGACTGACTGTACCACTAACTGTACGACTGACTGTACCACTCACTGATTGACTGTACCACTCACTGACTGACTGACTGTACGACTGACTGTACGACTGACTGTACCACTGACTGACTGACTGACTGTACCACTGACTGACTGACTGTACAACTGACTGACTGTACAACTGACTGACTGACTGTACGACTGACTGACTGACTCACTGACTGACTGTACGACTGACTGACTGACTGTACGACTGACTCACTGACTGACTGTACCACTCACTGACTGACTGACTGACTGACTGACTGTACCACTGACTGACTGACTGTACCATTGTCTGTACGACTGACTGACTGTACGACTGACTGTACCACTGACTGACTGACTGTACCACTGACTGTACCACTGACTGTACCACTGACTGACTGACTGTACCACTGACTGACTGACTGACTCTACCACTCACTGACTGACAACCACTCACTGACTGACTGTACCACTGACTGTACGACTGACTAACTGACTGTACCACTGACTAACTGACTGTACCACTGACTGTACGACTGACTGACTGTACGACTGACTGACTGTACGACTGACTGACTGTACCACTGACTGACTGTACCACTGACTGACTGTACTACTGACTGACTCTACCACTCACTGACTGACAACCACTCACTGACTACCACTGACTGACTGACTGACTGTACCACTGACTGTACCACTCACTGATTGACTGTACCACTCACTGACTGACTGACTGTACCACTCACTGACTGACTGACTGTACCACTCACTGACTGACAGACTGTACCACAGACTGTACCACTGACTAACTGACTACCACTGACTAACTGACTGTACCACAGACTGTACGACTGACTGACTGTACTACTGACTGAATGACTGACTGACTGTACCACTGACTGAATGACTGACTGACTGTACCACTGACTCACTGACTGTACCACTGACTCACTGACTGTACCACTGACTGACTGACTGTACCACTGACTGACTGACTGTACCACTGACTGACTAACTGACTGTACCACTGACTGACTGTACCACTGTCTGTACCACTGTCTGTACCACTGACTGACTGTACCACTGACTGACTGACTGTACCACTGACTGTACGACTGACTGACTGACTCTACCACTCACTGACTGACTGACTGTACCACTGACTGACTGTACCACTGACTGACTGTACCACTAACTGTACGACTGACTGTACCACTCACTGATTGACTGTACCACTCACTGACTGACTGACTGTACGACTGACTGTACGACTGACTGTACCACTGACTGACTGACTGACTGTACCACTGACTGACTGACTGTACCACTGACTGACTACAACTGATTGACTGTACCGCTGACTGACTGTACCGCTGACTGACTGACTGTACCACTGACTGTACGACTGACTGACTGTATGACTGACTGTACGACTGACTGTACCACAGACTTACTGACTGTACCACTGACTGACTGACTGTACCACTGACTGTACCACTGACTCACTAACTGACTGACTGTACCACTGACTGACTGACTGTACCACTGACTGACTGACTGTACGACTGACTGTACAACTGCCTGACTACAACTGATTGACTGTACCACTGACTGATTGACTGTACCGCTGACTAACTGTACCACTGACTGACTGTACCACTGACTGACTGACTGTACGACTGACTGACTGACTGACTGTACCACTTACTGAACGACTGACTGTACCACTGACTGACTGACTGTACCACTGACTGACTGACTGTACCACTGACTGACTGACTGTACCACTGACTGACTGACTGACTCTACCACTGATTGACTGACTTGACCACTGAATGACTGACTGTACGACAGACTGACTGTACTACTGACTGACTCACTGACTGACTGACTCTACCACTCACTGACTGACTGTACCACTGACTGACTGACTCTACCACTCACTTACTGACTGGCTGTACCACTCACTGACTGACTGACTGTACCACTCACTGACTTACTGACTGACTGACTACAACTGACTGACTGTACCACTGACTGACTGTACCACTGACTGACTACAACTGACTGACTGACTACAACTGACTGACTGACTACGACTGACTGGCTGGCTGACTACAAGTGACTGGCTGACTACAAGTGACTGGCTGACTACAAGTGACTAGAAGTGACTGACTGACTGTACCACTGATTACAACTGACTGTACCACTGATTACAACTGACTGTACCACTGACTACAACTGACTGTACCACTGACTACAATTGACTGTACCACTGACTACAACTGACTGTACCACTGACTACAACTGACTGTACCACTGACTGTACCACTGACTGACTGTACCACTGACTGTACTTATGACTGACTGTATGAGTGACTGTATGACTGACTAACTGGCATGTTTTCCTCTCTCCTCAGGAGAGGGCTCAGGTCAAGACAGCTCAGTCCAGCAGTCTGTAAGTTCCTGACATGCATTCCTACCTCCCTCCTGGTTTTTCAGCTGGGGTCAACTTACACTTACAGCCCTTGTAGAGTAGATGAATTCACTTACAGCCGTGAGTCTAGTAGATTTCTTGGTTGTTGATCAGTTCAGTGTTCCCACAGTTTGGCTCGTAACCCTAGGCCAAGCCTGGCTTACCGTTACCATGGTGACCGGAAACAATGTTCCAATCACATTCCCAACACAGCTATTAGGGGGAGTGGGTGGTTGCCCGTAGTGTTAGTATGTGTTAATTAATAAGTGAACGGTGTTTTTCTACTGTATAGCGTCTGTGAGAGCAGTGCCATTGAGGCCATCTCCATTTTGAAGTCGTACTTTTTCTTCTACTACTTCTATGAGTTGGTAAACAAACTGAAATGGTGCATACTGCTACTTGGAGTGTGTTGTTTGAACAGGTATAAAAGTCAAGGTTGGTGATCTACTGCCACCTGCAGTTATGGAATGTTTGCTCACAAGTAAAATTAATTGGCTGATTTTTCCTGATGACCTGGAAGTCCCACTACTTTCAAATGATGGAAATCCTCAATGACAATGTACATGCAAAATGGGTTATTTCCAAGTTTTTTATTTATTTAACCAGGCAAGTCAGTTAAGAACAAATTGTTATTTACAATGACGGCCTACCAAAAGGCCTCCTGCGGGGACGGGGGCTGGGATTAAAAAACACATATCACGTCAAGAGAGACACCACAACACTACATAAAGAGAACTAAGACAACAACATAGCATGACAGCAACACATGGAAACACTGCATGGTAGCAACACAACATTACTACAACAGCATGGTAGCAACACAACATTACTACAACAACATGGTAGCAACACAACATGGTAGCAGCACAAAACATGGTACTAACAATTATTGGGCACAGACAACAGCACAAAGGGCAAGAAGGTAGAGACAACAACAGATGTAATGATCTCTATCTCTATGAGGTGGATGTTGATGTCCGTTGTGTGTTCTTTCTCTCAGCAGGGCACCAGGGGAGGACTCAGGAATAAATGGTATGTGTCCATTGGAACTTGCGGTCTCTACTATAACTTGATAGTTCCTGATTTCTTTCTCTGAGATGAACAGGCTATTCACCTCTCTAGTCACCTCTCTGGCTAATGATCTTTTCTCTCCTTCCTCTCAGCTGCATCATGTCTCTACAGACACGCCCACCTGGGGAGCAGGAAGGATTGTGAGTGGCTGTGAACTTTCCCTTTTAACTACATCTAACTCATTGTGATGTGAACTATCCCTGTAACTACATCTAACTCATTGTGATGTGAACCATCCCTGTAACTACATCTAACTCATTGTGATGTGAACCATCCCTGTAACTACATCTAACTCATTGTGATGTGAACCATCCCTGTAACTACATCTAACTCATTGTGATGTGAACTATCCCTGTAACTACATCTAACTCATTGTGATGTGAACCATCCCTGTAACTACATCTAACTCATTGTGATGTGAACTATCCCTGTAACTACATCTAACTCATTGTGATGTGAACTATCCCTGTAACTACATCTAACTCATTGGGATGTGATCTAACCCTGTAACTACATCTAACTCATTGTGATGTGAACCATCCCTGTAACTACATCTAACTCATTGTGATGTGATCTAACCCTGTAACTACATCTAACTCATTGTGATGTGAACTATCCCTGTAACTACATCTAACTCATTGTGATGTGATCTAACCCTGTAACTACATCTAACTCATTGTGATGTGAACTATCCCTGTAACTACATCTAACTCATTGTGATGTGAACTATCCCTGTAACTACATCTAACTCATTGGGATGTGATCTAACCCTGTAACTACATCTAACTCATTGTGATGTGAACCATCCCTGTAACTACATCTAACTCATTGTGATGTGATCTAACCCTGTAACTACATCTAACTCATTGTGATGTGAACTATCCCTGTAACTACATCTAACTCATTGTGATGTGATCTAACCCTGTAACTACATCTAACTCATTGTGATGTGAACTATCCCTGTAACTACATCTAACTCATTGTGATGTGATCTATCCCTGTAACTACATCTAACTCATTGTGATGTGATCTAACCCTGTAACTACGTCTAACTCATTGTAATGTGATCTAACCCTGTAACTACATCTAACTCATTGTGATGTGATCTATCCCTGTAACTACGTCTAACTCATTGTAATGTGATCTAACCCTGTAACTACATCTAACTCATTGTGATGTGATCTATCCCTGTAACTACGTCTAACTCATTGTAATGTGATCTAACCCTGTAACTACATCTAACTCATTGTGATGTGATCTAACCCTGTAACTACGTCTAACTCATTGTGATGTGATCTATCCCTGTAACTACATCTAACTCATTGTAATGTGATCTAACCCTGTAACTACATCTAACTCATTGGGATGTGATCTAACCCTGTAACTACATCTAACTCATTGTGATGTGATCTATCCCTGTAACTACATCTAACTCATTGTAATGTGATCTAACCCTGTAACTACATCTAACTCATTGTGATGTGATCTAACCCTGTACCACTAAAATGAATTCACCTCTTCACCTCTACTTTTTCATTCTTTTTCTCTTCCCTACATGCTTATTTCTTTCTTATTTTTTACTTGTACTTTTATTAGCAATAGTCATGAGAGGAGAGCTTGCAAGTAAGCATTTTGTTGTGTTGTGTACACTTCCTGTAACCATGCATATCACAAATAAACTTTAGATTTGATTGGACTGGATTTGAATAACTGACTTTAACATTTGTATTTGTCATTTTATTTTTTTAGCAATTGGTTCCCCTTTCAAGCCAATGGAAAGCTACCAATACTCAGGTGAGGTTTGGACCTTAAAGCATACTGTAGTCAGTCTCAAGTCACACCCTATTCCCCACTACATGAAGTAGGATGTCATTTGACTACTGTAGCCTCCTTCTGCCAATGTTGTGTGTATTTGACTCTGTGTGTTTCCCTCCCTGTAGCTGTGGAGCGTAACAACCTGATGAGGCTGTCTCAGAGCATCCCCTTCACCCCAGTGCCCCCTAGAGGTAAGATACAGTATTACATATCCCCTTCACCCCAGTGCCCCCTAGAGGTAAGATACCGTATTACACAGCCCCTTCACCCCAGTGCCCCCTAGAGGTAAGATACAGTGTTACACATCCCCTTCACCCCAGTGCCCCCTAGAGGTAAGATACAGTATTACACAGCCCCTTCACCCCAATGCCCCCTAGAGGTAAGATACCGTATTACACACCCCCTTCACCCCAGTGCCCCCTAGAGGTAAGATACAGTATTACACACCCCCTTCACCCCAGTGCCCCCTAGAGGTAAGATACAGTATTACACAGCCCCTTCACCCCAGTGCCCCCTAGAGGTAAGATACCGTATTACACAGCCCCTTCACCCCAGTGCCCCCTAGAGGTAAGATACCGTATTACACAGCCCCTTCACCCCAATGCCCCCTAGAGGTAAGATACCGTATTACACAGCCCCTTCACCCCAATGCCCCCTAGAGGTAAGATACAGTATTACACAGTCCCTTCACCCCAGTGCCCCCTAGAGGTAAGATAGTGTTACACACCCTCTTCACCCCAGGGCCCCCTAGAGGTAAGATACCGTATTACACAGCCCCTTCACCCCAGTGCCCCCTAGAGGTAAGATACCGTATTACACAGCCCCTTCACCCCAGTGCCCCCTAGAGGTAAGATACAGTATTACACACCCCCTTCACCCCAGGGCCCCCTAGAGGTAAGATACCGTATTACACAGCCCCTTCACCCCAGTGCCTCCTGGGTCCATTTCATCAGGCACCACACGGAGTCAGGGTTTCAATTTCTTTCACGGACTGTGTCCTACTGTCTAACTCAGCTGTAGTCTATCTAGTTGAAAGGACTGCGGTGTTTGGGTCAATTCTGTTTCAATTCAGGAAGTAAACGGAAATGTATGAACAATGAGAGAGAACTGTCTCACCCCAACCCTGGTGACAGACGAGGTGACCCCACCCAGTCTGTTAGAATGAGGACATAAAGTGGGACATATCATGGCCAGTTAAGGGAGATAAGGAAGCCAGTTTAACCTATAAATAATAGTAATAATTTGGTGGGTGCTTATTTGTCCTATTTTATTATACAGGTGTGAATTGGAAATGTGTTTTTGTTTTGCATATCCCAACTCCCGCTGACACACCCAAACCAGTTGAACCTATAAACCATCTATCCTGTGTGGCTGCAATTCTATATTTAATACACACCCACACTCTCTCTCTCTCTCTGTCTGTGTGTGCTGCTCCCTGTAGGTGAGCCAGTAACAGTGTATCGTCTGGAGGAGAGTTCTCCCAACACCATCAACAACAGCATGTCCTCCTGGGCTCACAAAGGTCTCTGTGCCAAGATAGAGTTCCTCAGTAAGGAGGAGATGGGAGGGGGGCTGCGACGTGCACTCAAGGTACAGCTGGTGTGTGTGGTCACTACTGTCTAGTGTCTTCACTACATGTAACAGATATGGAAATGAACATTAAAAAGTATTGCTATTGGTTTGTTGCTTTTGTTGTTGGTTTGTTGCATTGTTGTACAATAATGTATTTCTCGGGAGGACAATAAACTGTAGCTATTGTACTCTAGGTGCTGTGTACGTGGTCGGAGTATGACATTCTGAAGCCAGGACACCTGTATATCGTTAAGTCCTTCCTACCAGAGGTGGTCCAGACCTGGCAGAGCATCTACAAGGAGGACACTGTACTGCTGCTCTGTCTCAGGGTAGAGGAGAACACACTCACACACTCACACACACTGTGCTTCACCCAATGAGATATATATATATATATATATATATATATATATATATATATATATATATATATACATACATACACACTGAGGGTACAAAACATTAAGAACACCTTCCTAATATTGAGTCTCCCCCCCACTTAAATCTTTTGTCTCGCCCACTCACCATCTGAATGGCAGACATACACAATCCATGTCTCAATTGTCTCAAGGCTTAAAAATCCTTCTTTAACCTGTCTCCTCCCCTTCATCTACACTGATTGAAGTGGATTTAAAAGTAGACATCAATAAGAGATCATAGCTTTCACCTGGATTCACCTGGTCAGTTTATGTCATGGAAATAGCCATGTTTTGTACACTCAGTGTGTTTGTTCCCTGATTCATTCCCAATACTTAAAGCCCTGAAAGGAGGAGTATGAATATGGCTTCAATGGCTCTTATTGACCAAGACATAGTGTCAGCTATCCAGGGTCTACAATGCATTCGGAAAGTATTCAGACCCCTTGACTTAACATTTTTGCGAATGTATTAAAAATGTAAAACAGACACCTTATTTACATAAGTATTCAGACCCTTTGCTATGAGGCTCTAAATTGAGCTCAGGTACATCCTGTTTCCATTGATCCTCCTTGAGATGTTTCTACAATTTGATTGGAGTCCACCTGTGGTAAATTCAATTGATTGGACATGATTTGGAAAGGCACACACCTGTCTATGTAAGGTCCCACAGTTGACAGTGAGTGTCAGAGCAAAAACCAAGTCATGAGGTCGAAGGAATTGTCAGTAGAGCTCCGAGACAGGATTGTGTCAAGGCACAGATCTGGGGAAGGGAACCAAAACATTTCTGCAGCATTGAATGTCCCCAAGAACACAGTGGCCAAACTGAGCAATCGGGGGAGAAGGGCCTTGGTCAGGGAGGTGACCAAGAACCTGATGGTCACTCTGACAGAGCTCTAGAGTTCCTCTGTGGAGATGGGAGAACCCTCCAGAAGGACAAACATCTCTGCAGCGCTCCACCAATCAGGTCTTTATGGTAGAGTGGCCAGACGGAAGCCACTCCTCAGTAAGAGGCGCATGACAGCCCACTTGGAGTTTGCCAAAAGGCATCTAAAGGACTCTCAGACCTTGAGAAACAAAATGTTCTGGTCTGATGAAACCAAGATTGAACTCTCTGGCCTAAATACCAAGCGTCACGTCTGGAGGAATCCTGGCACCATCCCTATGGTGAAGCATGGTGGTGGCAGCATCATGTTGTGGGGATGTTTTTCAGCGGCAGGGATTGGGAGACTAGTCAGGATTGAGGGAAAGATGAACGGAGCAAAGTGCAAAGAGATCCTTGATGAAAAACTGCTCCAGAGCGCTGTGGCGAAGGTTGCTGTGGCGAAGTCTGTGGCGAAGGTTCACCTTCCAACAGGACAACGACCCTAAGCACACAGCCAAGACAACGCAGGAGTGGCTTCGGGACAAGTCTCCGAATGTTATTGAGTGGCCCAGCCAGAGCCCAGACTTGAACCCGATCAAACATCTCTGGAGAGACCTGAAAAAAGCTGTGCATCGACGCTCCCCATCCAACCTGACAGAACTTGAGAAGATCTGCAGAGAAGAATGGGAGAAACTCCCCAAATACAGGTGTACCAAGCTTGTAGCGTCATACCCAAGAAGACTCGAGGCTGTAATCGCTGCCAAAGGTGCTTCAACAAAGTACTGAGTAAAGTGTCTGAATACTTATGTAAATGTTATATTTCAGTTTAGAATTTGAATACATTTGCAAACACTTCTAAAAACCTTTATTTGCTTCGTCATAATGGGACATTGTGTATAGATTTGATGAGGGGGAAAAACAATTGAATCCATTTTAGAATAAGGCTGTAACGTAACAAAGTGGAAAAAGTCAAGGGGTCTGAATAATTTCCGAATGCCATGTATATACTGTACGTCATTGGCTTCACCTCAGTGTACACACACACACTCTTCATAATGACACACCATGGCAGGATAACTATGGTTAGTCTTCCTTTTTAATATATGATCATTTCCACCACCCTCTCTTCCTCCATTCTATTCATCCTTCCTTCCTTCTCTATCCTTCCTTCCTCTGATCTATTCAAGGCTATTCAATGTGGAAATATGGAAATATCTCATACACTGGTATCATCTCTCTCATTTGTTCTCTCTTGACAGGAAATTCAACAGCAGAGAGCTGCTCAGAAACTGACATTTGCCTTCAACCAAATGAGGCCCAAGACAATCCCTTACTCTCCCAGGTAAACTAACACACCAGAGCTATATGGCCAACTTCTCATTTAGCTGCTTGTTTTCAGGTGTTTTCATTTTAAACATGAATTTCAGAAGACACAGTGTGTGTCTCTCTCTCTCTCTCTCTCTCTCTCTCTCTCTCTCTCTCTCTCTCTCTCTCTCTCTCTCTCTCTCTCTCTCTCTCTCTCTCTCTCTCTCTCTCTCTCTCTCTCTCTCTCTCTCTCTCTCTCTCTCTCTCTCTTTTTCTGTCTTTCTCTCTGTCTCTGTAGGTTTCTGGAGGTGTTTTTGTTGTACTGTCACTCAGCAGGCCAGTGGTTTGCTATAGAGGAGTGTATTACTGGAGAGTTCAGGAAGTTTAACAATAACAACGGGGACGAGATTGTCCCAACCAACCTTCTGGAGGAGACCATGCTGGCTTTCAGCCACTGGACATACGAGTACACCCGGGGAGAGCTGTTAGTGCTGGACCTACAAGGTAATACTGACCTTCAACCCCTAAACTTTAACCCCTGACCCTTCAGTAGGGTTGCAAAGTAAACTATCCCCAATTCAATGGAACTGCAACCCTCTGCATGCACAGTACATTCTTCCATCACATGTACAACTGATTCTCAAGATCTTGCACACTAATGAGATGCTGTTGAGCCCACACTACTACACTGTCTGAGCCAAGGACTACATGCTTACTGGTAAGTTTTGATTACAATACTGGGTGGGGTGAATATATTTTATGACATACTTGATTTTTTTGTTAACTAGTAAATAGTAGCCTACAGCAAAGTGTTTAAATAATTTCTAACTTGTTAACAATTTCTGCTAGTTAGTTTTGCTACCATGTGGGTTTTAGCTTGCTTGCGCCTGCTAACTGAGGAGTGTTAATTCACCTGTTTCCATACATGTTTCATTTTAAAACATTTGTCTTACAAAGGAGTTGTTTAATCTAACTGCTTAACTATTTATCTGTACATGGAATTGTATTGTTTTACAATTTTTTTCTTCTAATCTTTACAGGAAAATGCCAGAGGCACTATCTGATGTGTGGAGACATTACACTGCAGCTAATGTAGAAGGAAAAGCTGTGTACATTTGCAAATACTGTCGTATCGTATGTGGAGAATGCAACAAAGACACAATCATCTGGCCAAGTGCATAAAGTTCCCTCAGCGCTCACGACAAGCAACCTCTGACAAAAATCCCTCTACTTCTATTCAAGGTGAAAATGATTAATCAGACACCTTATCGATAGCAACAGCTCATGGTCCTCCTGGAATCAGATTTTTTTTTTTTACTCAATGGAGGAACGTAGTCAGAGAAATGCTGATGAATGTCTTGCTCGAGCTGTGTATGCAACTGGTTCACCTCTGATGCTCACAGGCAATGTGTATTGGAAGAGATTTCTGAATGTTCTTTGCCCAGCATACACCCCTCCAACTAGACATGCTTTATCTACTCATTTGCTGGATGCAGAGTTCAACAGAGTTCAAGTGAAGGTCAAGCAAATCATAGAGAAAGCAGACTGTATTGCAATCATCTCTGATGGGTGGTTGAATGTTCGTGGGCAAGGAATAATTAACTACATCATCTCCACCCCTCAACCAGTATTCTACAAGAGCACAGACACAAGGGACAACAGACACACCGGTCTCTACATTGAAGATGAGCTGAAGGCAGTCATCAATGACCTTGGACCACAGAAGGTATTTGCACTGGTGACTAACAATGCTGCGAACATGAAGGCTACTTGATCTAAAGTGGAGGAGTCCTACCCTCACATCACACCCATTGGCTGTGCTGTTCATGCATTGAATCTGCTCCTCAAGGACATCATGGCACTGAAAACAATGGATACACTCGACAAGAAAGCCAAGGAAATGGTTAGGTATGTGAATGGTCATCAAGCTATAGCAGCAATCTACCTCACCAAGCAAGGTGAGAAGAATAAGAGCACCACATTGAAGCTGCCCAGCAACACCCGTTGGGGAGGTGTTGTCATCATGTTTGACAGTCTCCTGGAGGGGAAGGAGTCTCTCCAAGAAATGGCCATATCACAGTCTGCCGATATGGATAGCCCCATCAAGAGGATCCTTCTGGATGATGTATTTTGGGAGAGAGAGGTAAGCAGCCTGAAAATCCTGAAACCTATAGCAGTAGCCATTGCAAGGATTGAAGGAGACAATGCCATCCTGTCTGATGTTCAGACTCTGCTTGCAGATGTAAGCGAAGAAATCCATACTGCCCTTCCCACTTCACTGTTGCTCCAAGCAGAGGAAACTGAAGTTCTGAAATACATCAAAAAGCGTGAAGACTTCTGCCTGAAGCCCATACACTCCGCAGCGTACATGTTGGACCCCAAGTATGCTGGCAAGAGCATCCTGTTGGGTGCAGAGATCAACAAGGCCTATGGTGTCATCACGACCGTGTCTCGCCACCGTGGCCTGGATGAGGGCAAGGTTCTTAGCAGTCTGGCGAGGTACACTTTCAAGCAAGGGCTTTGGGATGGAGATGCAATATGGCAGTCGTGCCAAAATATCTCATCAGCCACCTGGTGGAAGGGACTTTGTGGATCTGAGCCTCTTTCCCCATCATCCTCCAAATCACACCAACATCAGCCGCCTCAGAGCGCAACTGGTCCTTGTTTGGGAACACGCACCCCAAAGCATGCAACGGGCTGACCACTGCAAGGGTTGAAAAATTAGTGGCCGTCCGGGCAAATTTTTGGCTTTTTGAGCCTGACAACGAGCCATCCTCAACAAGGTTGGAAAGTGACAGTGAAGATGAGGCCTCAGTCTGATGTTCAAGAGGTGGACATTGAGGAGGTCCAGGTTGAAGACATGGAAGCCTGAGAGGAAGACAACCAAAGCTTTAGTTTCTAGACTATCATTTTACAGATGTATGTTGAAAACGTTTTTGGGAGATGTGATAGATCATTGGGGATCACTCAATATTCCCTTTATTTTGTTGTTCAGTGAAATCATCCCATGTGAAGAGTCATCTCATTCAATTAAAGTTCAATTCGTAACTACATTTTTAATTTTTAATTTCTATTGGAAGGATTTAATCATTTGCAATTATGTCTACAGTTGTGGCCAAAAGTTTTGAGAATGACAAATATTAATTTTCACAAAGTATGCTGCCTCAGTTTGTATGATGGCAATTTGCATATACTCCAGAATGTTATGAAAAGTGATCAGATGAATTGCAATTAATTGCAAAGTCCCTCTTTGCCATGCAAATGAACTGAATCCCCCCAAAAAACATTTCCACTGCTTTTCAGCCCAGCCACAAAAGGACCAGCTGACATCATGTCAGTGATTCTCTTGTTAACACAGGTCTGAGTGTTGACGAGGACAAGGCTAGAGATGACTATGTCATGCTGATTGAGTTCGAATAACAGACTGTAAGCTTCAAAAGGAGGGTGGTGCTCGGAATCATTGTTCTTCCTCTGTCAATCATGGTTACCTGCAAGGAAACACGTGCCGTCATCATTGCTTTGCACAAAAAGGGCTTCACAGGCAAGGATATTGCTGCCAGTAAGATTGCACCTAAATCAACCATTTATCGGATCATCAAGAACTTCAAGGAGAGCGGTTCAATTGTTGTGAAGAAGGCTTCAGGGAGCCCAAGAAAGTCCAGCAAGCGCCAGGACCGTCTCCTGAAGTTGATTCAGCTGTGGGATCGGGGCACCACCAGTACAGAGCTTGCTCAGGAATGGCAGCAGGCAGGTGTGAGTGCATCTGCACGCACAGTGAGGCGAAGACTTTTGGAGGATGGCCTGGTGTCAAGAAGGGCAGCAAAGAAACCACTTCTCTCCAGGAAAAACATCAGGGACAGACTGATATTCTGCAAAAGGTACAGGGATTGGACCGCTGAGGACTGGGGTAAAGTCATTTTCTCTGATGAATCCCCTTTCCGATTGTTTGGGGCATCTGGGAAAAAAGCTTGTCCTGAGAAGACAAGGTGAGCGCTACCATCAGTCCTATGTCATGCCAACAGTAAAGCATCCTGAGACCATTCATGTGTGGAGTTGCTTCTCAGCCAAGGGAGTGGGCTCACTCACAATTTTGCCTAAGAACACAGCTATGAATAAAGAATGGTACCAACACATCCTCCGAGAGCAACTTCTCCCAACCATCCAGGAACAGTTTGGTGACGAACAATGCCTTTTCCAGCATGATGGAGCACCTTGCCATAAGCCAAAAGTGATAACTAAGTAGCTCGGGGAACAAAACATCGATATTTTGGGTCCATGGCCAGGAAACTCCCCAGACCTTAATCCCATTGAGAACTTGTGGTCAATCCTCAAGAGGCGGGTGGACGAACAAAACCCCACAAATTCTGACAAACTCCAAGCATTGATTATGCAAGAATGGGCTGCGATCAGTCAGGATGTGGCCCAGAAGTTAATTGACAGCATGCCAGGGTAGATTCCAGAGGTCTTGAAAAAGAAGGGTCAACACTGCAAATATTGACTCTTTGCATCAACTTCATGTAATTGTCAATAAAAGCCTTTGACACTTATGAAATGCTTGTAATTAT